>NW_020173388.1:2581496-2733824 GCF_003031525.2 Neophocaena asiaeorientalis asiaeorientalis
GGGAGGGGAGGGGAGGGAAGGGGAGGGGAGGGAAGGGAAGGGAAAGGAAGGGAAAGGAAGGGAAGGGAAAGGAAGGGAAGGGAAAGGAAGGGAAGGGAAGGGAAAGGAAGGGAAAGGAAGGGAAGGGAAAGAAAGGGAAAGGAAGGGAAGGAGTGTTTATTTCTTCCTCAGATAAATCCAAATGACATATTCCTGATCTGTGATAACTGTCTTAAGAATGGATGCATTTTCTTTAACACATAGCTTTTGAGGCTGCTTTGCTTATGTCATCCATCAAACCAGCAGAAGGAAGAGCATTTATGATTGCACATGTGAGTTTTTACAGGTAAGGCCATCACTCAGTTCACATACTATTAGCTGGAACTGAGTCACATGGATGCACCTAACTGCAAGAGAGTTTGGGAAATATAGTCTAGCTGTGTGGAAGGAAAAAAATTAATGCTTTTGATTAACAGCTAACCAATGGCTGCCATATTCCTCTATCTCTTTATCTTGTGTAGCCACTGAAAGAATCAGCCCACTTTGGAAATCACTGGGCTTGGAGATAACATGGCCATGAAGCATTTCTAAATGGTCTTCTGACTGAAAGACAATGTCCACGTGTTAAGAAGAACTAAAGTTATACTTCACCAAATGACAATTCCTTAAGGTTGCCTATCAGCCAACAGAAGAACTTAGAGCAATCCTATCCTCAGGATATTCTGTCCTCAACCTGAACCCACATCATTCAATGTTATTGAGTGGCTGAATGAATTTGACACTTTCAACTATGGTTGAACTCCTTCCCATAAATTATTGCTAATATGAGTGCTATTTTGCTTAGCAGTCCTGAAAACAGAAAGAAATAATGATTATGTTTGGGTCAAAGAAGTGACCACATTCTTATTGGAAATCATCTCTTAAAAATCTTTGTTTTTTTAATAAAATGAGATCCTCAGAACCACTGCATTGTCCAATTCAGTTCTTCCATATATGAAATCATTTTTTTCTTCATCTCCTGCAAACAGTGCTTCTGCTATGGACTGAAGGTTTGTGTCCCTTCAAAATTCCTATATTGAAGCCCTAACTCCAAATGTGATGGTAATTTGGAGGTGGGGGCCTTTGGGAGGTAATACGGTCATGAGGGTGGAGACCTCGTGAGTGGGATTAGTGCCCTAATAAGAAAAGACATAAGAGAGATGATCTTTCTCTCCTCCACATGAGGATGTAGCTTAAAGATGGCTCTCTGCAAAAGAACCCTCAGCAGGAAATGAATCAGCTGGCACCTTGATCTTGGTACTTCCCAGCCTCAGAACTGTGAGAAATAAATGTCTGCTGTTTAAACCATCCAATCTATAATATTTATTACAGTAGCCCAAGCCAACTTAGACAGCTTCCCTCCTCAACCTCATTCCTGGTTCCTAAAGAATATGAGTTGGACATTTTTCATTACTGTGCTGATATAATGCCTTTGTTTAATTTCACATATCTCAGATTTCAGCTCTAGGTCCAGAACCTTTCCTTGGCTTCTATTTTTGTGTACACTATTTCTGTTACACTTTATATCAACAGGTGTTGCAAAATTCAGCACTTGTTCAACTTCTACAAGAAGTACACTCACAGCAAGCATTTGTGGAAAATCACAAAGATCAACCACATCATACAACACACAGCATTCTGACAGCTTACTTGTTGTTATCTTCTACTTCCCTTCCAGAAGAAATACAAATGATTCTTTTTATTTTATTCCCAGAAGATTAGGGACCATTTTTTAATTACTTGTACATGGTTTTGGGGGGTGACCATCTACCACAGTCATTTTATCTAAGTACTTCTTTTACTTCGTACTCACCCCAAGAGAAATTCTAATAATAAGTTTTCATCAAGTAATTGATCATGTGCTAATGAAAATATATTTGAGTTTTCAGTTCATCTTTATTATTTAGACTTCTCTATCACTATGGAAGATAAGAAAGCTATTCCCAGTTTTGTTTATTAATGAAGCAACTTGTTTCAAAAATGTCCACATTTTGACCAGCATGAGCATGGACATGTATTAACAGTTCTATAAAAGAAATGCAGTTGTTAAGAGATTAAAAAAAAATTCTTAGATTTTTTTTTTTTTAAAGGAGATGTTGGGGGTCGGAGTTTATTAATTAATTTATTTATTTTTGCTGTGTTGGGTCTTCGTTTCTGTGCGAGGGCTTTCTCTAGTTGTGGCAAGTGGGGGCCACTCGTCATCGCAGGGCACGGGCCTCTCGCTATCGCGGCCTCTCTTGTTGCGGAGCACAGGCTCCAGACGCACAGGCTCAGTAGTTGTGGCTCACGGGCCTAGTTGCTCCGCGGTATGTGGGATCCTCCCAGACCAGGGCTCGAACCCGTGTCCCCTGCATTAGCAGGCAGATTCTCAACCACTGCGCCACCAGGGAAGCCCTTTAGGAGATTTTTTTTTTGCGGTACGCGGGACTCTCACCACTGCGGCCTCTCCTGCTGCAGAGCACAGGCTCCGGACGCGCAGGCCCAGCGGCCATGGCCCACGGGCCCAGCCGCTCCACGGCATGCGGGATCTTCCCGGACCCGGGCACGAACCCGTGTCCCCTGCATCAGCAGATGGACTCAACCACCGCGCCACCAGGGAAGCCCACTTTAGGAGATTTTTAAATGACTACCTAATGAGAGTTCGAGAAGTAACTTTTTTAACAATGGAGGTAAACTTAGCATTTCTGAAATAGCTCGTGTGATGTTTGTGGCAGAGGGAGAGAGATTCAAAGATTAAGAAATGATTCTAGGGAGCTCCCTGGCAGTCCAGAGTTAGGACTTGGCACTTTCACTGCAGTGGGCCCTGGTCCAATCCCTGGTCAGGGAACTAAGATCCCACAAGCAGTGCGGCACGGCCAAAATTTCAAAAAAAGAAAGAAATGATTCTAAAATTTACAACAACTTAGTTTTTCCAATATTCTTGAAATAGAATAGTCCAACTATTCCAGAAGAAAGTGCCTTTCAAATGTCTGGTGGAAAATTTTAGCCCACTATTAAAAAAAGGCTACACTGCTTATTTACACTCTGGTGATTATATCTTTAAATATAAAGCACTAATCAATTAGTATTAAAGATTTATGAAGGGACAAGTTAATAATTTTCCACTCAATTCCTTCCTACTAATTAAAGATTTTCACCATTAATCTTTGTCCTTTAGCATTTAATCTGAAATAATGTTTGTCCTTTAGCTTTAGAATTAATTTTAAATAACATCTTTAATTTTGATATAAAGAACTATTTTTGCAATTGCCTTTCAGCTTAAATTAAGAAATCTCTAAAAGTCTCCTATTTAATTTTATACACAAAATGTCATTTGCATTAATCTGATGATTTTAAACTACACATTTGGCCCACAATACCTAATTAATTTGGCAAGAGAATTATGGAAATAATAAAATTACTTCCAAATTTCAAGGAACACTTCATTTTTAAGTGCCTAATTAAATATATCCTTGTAATAAAAGAAATCATTCTGAAGAAGTGTAATAGTGTTTTAATTTCCAAATGTTAATTTGTCCTATATTTAGCACCCACAAGAAACAAAAGCATTATCTTCTCAATGCCCAAAATAATCTGGATATTCATACAACCTTAAAAAGAAAAGAAAAGAAAATAAAAATTGTTTGGCAAAGAATACAAAGAAATGAGTTGAAAACCTAAGTGATTCATTATTTAAAAACCTAACTGGCATAGGATGATAATTTTAAGTTTCTTGCATTTCTGCCAAGAGACCAGTAAAGAGCAGTGATATTTAAGAAGATCACCATTTTAGTTATTTGTTTCTTCATTTATTCATTTTGTGATGCTCCTTCTTTGTGATGGGTGCTGCTTCTGATGGATCTCAAGAACAGCACCAAAATGTTATCTTTTGTGTTAGCAGTGAAGTTGGATAAAGAAGGAAAGCCATTCCACTTCCTTTCAAAAGTCTTCGCAGCTCTCCTGCCTGTTATTTTTCCCCTCTTAATTCAAACATGAAAATCAATTTATACTTTAATTTCTCCAGGGAACAGCCCATGATCATCCCATTTTCTTCTTTCTCTTATCATGAAATTCTGTACTTCACACTTTTCTATTAAAGTCAGTTCAAAATCATCACACTTCCCTTTTTTCTAATTTTCAAGCTCGACGGAATTTAAAATGTATATCAACAATATATCCCGCCCAACAAGAATAAGACAAAATTTGTGATTTTTCTAAATATTAAATAGAGCTTTAAAAAATGGAAGTGTAATTTCAATACCAATGGAGTCAAAGATAGATACTGCTACATTAAGACTCTATGACAAATCCACATATTAGTAAGCATTACAATAATTCTAAAGTATATAGAATTTGTTGCAAGAAAAATCAATATACAAGTATACTAAATAAATGCACCCATTAACGTACTAGATATTTGGAAATAACTTATCTAAAAGTCATTACTACTTGCCATACTTTATATTCAAGTATAAGGAGCTTGTGGCTCATGTTTCAAATTTCATCCTTCTTCAGCACAGAAAGGAAGCATTACAAAACCTGAAGCAGAATCAAACCATGTCATTTAGAAACATCTTCATCTCTTTGCATTATCAGGGGACTACATTCCCCATGCCTTTCCACGCCAGAGAAGCTCTGAGTGTCATCGGCTAATATTAGGCTTCAGGCTCCTGCAGTTTTCCAAGTAAATGAGAGGTCAATAATGCATGCTACCTGCTGGCTCCAGGCTGGCAGCTTTGCCTACCAATTCAGCATCGCCCAGGGTACCACTGCTGTACTTATAGCGCTATCCCAAAGGTACTTACAGCTCGTTCCTTATTCATTCTAGCATAATCCTCTCACTTGCTGACCATTAGCAGTGTAATTAATGGGCATTCTCTGATCGATGTACCCTTTCAGTTAAGTGTTATGATGAAAGGTAATTACAGTGAAGAATAATATAGTTGAAAATCAGTACCTAGTCGTCACCGCTCATTGGCAGTGCCATAACAGAATCAGATAGTGAGACCAGACTGCATAGAATTATATCAAATAAAGTAATTCTTTCAATTTATTGCACTTTTAATTATGCCATCTTTAATTTAAAGAACTACCTTGCCCCATACAATGTAGTCTCATAGCTAAAGGGAATTAATCTAAGGCTAATATTCACTCCCTCAGCACATTTGAAATCAATTTTACCTTAAGCAAAATGTTTTATGAGTCTTTAGTTTACCCTGGACATTATGCATCTTCATAATTTTCTAATGAGCTTAAGATATCTATGAGCAAAAGCCATGAATCATATTTTTGGTAGCCCTTAAAAACAATTTTTTCCAATCTGCTGTAAATTAAAAGAGATGTGAGAAAATGAGAATAAAATCTCATTACCACTGACAACCTCACAGCTCAATAAACCTGTTTTAAATCTTATTAAAGAGGCAGTTATTTGTCATTTTTAGTAACCTTCATAATCACAGCCAGTACCGCACCATCCGACCTTTCTTTACAATATCAGGGTATAGAGGTCACACAAAGAGTTTGGGTTGTGAAAATCATCCCTGAGAGTGAGTAGAAGGAATTGGAGCTCTTTCCAGAGGCTTCAATCTAAATATTGACATGCACTGAGCTGTGGTATTACACAGAAGGTCAGGGACAAAGGTCTAATGGAAAAAAAACAAAAAAAGGGAAGACCCTGCCACTCACTGGGGCTTTCTGAGGGGACATGATGGTTATCACAGGTAAGTCACAAGTAACGTATAACCAAGATGAGGCTTAATTTTGCTTATTGGATAAAGATAAAAAAGAAAAATCAGTTCTTAAGCAGCTACAGGCTTTGTGTACAACCAATTTTCTACATATAAATCAAACTCATTCTGGATCCTCTTAGGTTGAATTTTCATAATACATCAACTTTTATTATTGAACATCCTGGGTATGTTCATGGAGAAATAGAGAATTTTAATATAATCTAAACAAACTAGCTGAAAGAGATGTATACGCTGCCAAAAACAAAGATAGAAAACAACTCTTCCAGTAATTCAAGCAAAATACAAATGATTTTTCAAAATTCTGTGCACAACCATTTTGTAAGTAACAGGTGATCACAGACAGAGGAGAGCCTCCTGCTTAAAATCTAGTAGATTTTTCTTGATCTTTGTTTATGATAAGATAGTTTGTGTGCTGCTGGCAGGGACTAAATGCAGAGATTTAAATGAAGAGATTGCTGTGCTCTGGAAGGAATGTCAGGGGGGTACTCTTCGGTTTGTAACTGGGCAGACAGGACTCCCCACAAACGGCTATACAAGCACCACTTACCCCCACTGTTCTTCGGTTTTGCTCCCTTGTCAGCATATCTGATATAACCTGCCTTATCTCTCAACTAAAATTCACAGGTTCTAAATAAGAGGGAGGAGGTTAATAACAAAATCAAAGGCACTGAACACTTAAGAATTTTACTTACAGTCCATTAGATGTAGTTATCAACTCTTCCAGCAGCTTGTTACTCTGATTTCATTCATTTTGCGAATGCTGATCATAGCTTGAGTTTTATCCTTAATTATTTCAAATGAAACAATTTGAAATAGGTAGTGAAAGTTATCCTGCCATAGCCTACCCCTGTGGACATTCTGATGTCAACAAAGTTCACTATAGATCCGTCTGCATTGATTTTCCTGAGGCTTTATATATTAGTCTGCTCCAGCTACCATAACAAAATACCACAGACTGGGTGTCTTAATAGAAATTTATTTTTTCACGGTTCTGGAGGCTGATCTAGAGATCACAGTGCCGGAGAACTCTCTTCCTGGCTTGCAGATGGCCACCTTCTTGCTATGAACTCACACGCAGAGAAAAAGAGAGAGAGAGTGTGTGCGCTCGCAGCTCTGGCATGATCAGATTAGGTCCCCACCCTATGATCTCATGTAACCTTTATCACCTCCTCACAAGCACTATCTCCAAATACAGTCACATTGGAGATTTGACTTCAACACGGAGATTTTGGAGGGACACGATTCAGTCCATAGCACTTTACATGACAGAAATGTCAAACCTCTTTTCTTACATCATTTAAGACTGTCTTCATAGGACACCAAAGCAATCAGCTGATGCAAAGAAGAAAAGAGTTAAAATGAATGTTTTGAATAATGTATGCAGTGGACATGCAACTCAAGCTATAATTTTATTTTCCTCTATTAATATTCATTTCCATTTCTATCTAGTGGCACAATGCAAAATATAGTCACTCAGGGATTTCTCCATCCCCTCCATTTCCATGGAGCAGCATGAACATTCTGCCAAATTTAGGCAGGATCAAGACACCAGGGAATCTGGGTGGGAACATCTGATTCTTGGTCAGCCTTTATCCACACAAGCTCCTCATTCTCTCAGGTACTCAGCCCTGATGCAAACCTCTCTTGGACCCAGGCTTGAAAAGAAAATGGGGGAAAAAAGGAAATATGGGAGAAAACACAATTTAATATCTCAAATATTACCTAACCACGCATGAAGCAGCAGCAATGTTGACCCTTCTTATCCATCAAATATCAGAGCTGGAAAGGCTCATGGTGCTTTTCTACTTGTCATAATTTTGCAGATGAAGACATTTGGGACCCAGAGAGGTGATGTAACTCATGCCAGGTCCCAAAACAATTTAATGGTGGGTCACAGACTAGAAGACAGGTATTTTCATGACACCATGCTACCTCTTAGGAACACAATTCAATTCAACCAACCCCACATAGGTGCCTACTAAGTGCAAGAAACTATGCTAAGCCCATCAAGCCATCTAAGAAGAGTCAAAAAAAAAAAAAAGCATCTAAAAGAAAAGAAGCCTCCTGATGTTGCTGTTGCTTATTGCTGCCTTGTTTTCAGAGATGCCTCTTGAGGAACAAAATAGAAAGAGGACTTTGGTAGCCCAAGGATCCCTAAAAGCTTATTTGAAGCATTTTGATTAATAGAAAAATATACATTTTTTTCTTTCCTGTTTCAAGCCACCTAGGGTAAAACAGCACTTCGGACACTGTGATGAAATCTTGTTAAACGCTCTGTTCTGTCAGCTCTGCTAAGATTGGGCAAGCTAAGAATCAAGGACACTCTGAAGTGAGAGGTATCTCTTAAGTCACTTCAAAGGGAAATTCTTGTCAAACACTCCGTGAAGATAAGGGTTTCCTTTCTTTGATGTTTTTTAATTAAAGAAAATAACTCAAAAACATAAACATACAGTATAGATTGTTTTATAATAAAAATCATACTAATCCTCCCAGACAATTCCTTTTTACAAAAAACAGTGATATCTGACTCTAGTACAGTGGGAAATGTCATATTTTTTCTCTCATCTAGTAGAAGATAGCTAGTAACTTGCAAATTATGTGATCCCATAAAAAGTCAAATTACTTTGACAAAAGAAAACTTTTATTATGGTAATTTTAAAACATAAATATATAAAGTGAATATAAAAATAAACCCCATCATTGTATTTCAACTAACAGCTAATTTCTTTTTTCTATACACTCACCTACTAGCCCTCCACATAAAAATTATTTTTGGAGCAAATTACAGACTTTACTTATCATATACAATTTCAGTATGTATCTCTATAAGACTTTTTTTTAGAATATAAATCAAATAAATAGCATATCACATTTAGAACATTAACAATTATTCTACAATTGTATCAATATTTCCAAATCTGTCATAACAGTTTTGTTTTACTTTTTACAGTTTTTGTTCTTGCTACTGTTGTTGTTCAGTTAACAATCCAAAGAAGACCCATTTATTGCACTTGTTTTATGCCTCTGAAGTTCCGAATTTATAGGTTCTTCCTCTACCTCTTTTATTTTTATAATTTATTAATTGGAAAATCTTGATCATTTTTCCTGTAGTTTTTCACACTCCAGGTTTTGCTGACTTTATGCTTGTAGTTTCCTTTAACATCTTCCTTGGTCCCTGGATTTTCTATAAATTAGTAGTTAGATCAGATTCATTCATTATTAGATTTTTTTTCAGATAATACTTCATAGGTGGTACCGCTTCGATCAAGAAGCACATGGTTGTTTTTCCTTTTTTGACATTAGCAGACATCAGTGAATATTGTTTATATCCATTACATCACTAGGGGTTGTAAAATGATGATATTTTAATTCTATGCTATCCTTTTTCATATATTAGCTGAAAGTATCCTATAAAAAGAAGCTTTCCTTCATCAACTATTTGGTTGTCCTTAGGTACCATGAAAGGAAATCTTTGATTTTCCTGTTGTTCTTTCCTTGTGGCTTGTTTCTTATAAGATGTTCTCTCCATGGGTCTGCTTTAGCGATGCACTTGCATCCCAATACTACCTGATGTGCTTCGTATTCCGAGTCCCCTCTACCCCACGTTTTTTCTGATTACCCCCATCAAGGCAGTCAAACTCATGAATTTAAGAGGTGCATTATAGAAAAGTGGTACAGTTCTGAAGTCTGGAATTACAAATAACTTTTCAACCTGGAGACTCCAACTTCCTGAAGTACAGTTTTTTCATCTGTAGCAAGGGAATAATAAAAGTACTTGTCTGTGCCAGTTATCTTTTTATTGCTCCAAATCCACCTTTCTTTGCCATGCTTTGTGACACTGGAACTGGACCACATAAACATTTCTCCTCTACCAAACTGACAGTGTTAGGCTTTTCAATAGAGGGCATTAGAGGGACAAAGCAAGGGAAAGGAGCTTCCATTCCTGATTCCAGTCTGGGCTTCTTCTCCCTCCCCTGTTACACTTGCCAGTAGTCTTTGGAAGGCGCCAGTGGCACTCACTCTCCATCAGGTTGTACCGCAGAAGCAACTCCCTGCAAATCATCTCTGGCATACTGAAACCCCAGCCAACATCTGCAGGCATTTCCTATAGATAAATTCCAACCTACTCACACCTTTTACAGGTGTCTTGACCATTCAGTGGGCTTCTCCTACAGACCAACTCTGGCTCACACCCTCTGCCAAGTTTGTTTGCCTCCGGCAGCCTGCATGTTCCTGTGACAGCCATGCCCATAGTCAAGGGCACCTTGTGGTGCCTGTGTAGTCACACAGGGACTTACCCTCAGAAGGGCTCTGCACTTGGTTTAATGCATTGATGCTGACATCTTGAAATTCTCAATAATGTTTTAATAAGGAGCGCTGCATTTTCATTTTGCATGGGGTCCCACAAATTGTGTAATCAGTCCTGGTCTGAGTTTTAGCCTCAGTGGGGGGCCCTCTTCCACATTCTTAGTTTCTTCCTGTTCACATTCCCTCAGCCCTAGAGGTGGTAGCTATTTTCTGTATTTCCTTTACCCTATATTTTTAGATGCCTCTTTTACTCTCTTTAGTAGACACCTTTTACTAGCTTAATAATTCTTTATATTAAATTATTGGTGTGAGTACTGTCTTCTGATTGGACCCTGGTTGATACACTGCTTCACAGAGTTTCTATAAAGTTTAATTGATATACTTCAAGTAATAATGCAAATAATACTAATGCCTGGCACTTGGTAAGTGTTAATTAATCCAGTAGTCATGCATTATGATTATTTCTCTACATTGCCACAAGTGAAAGCCCCTAGTTGGTTCTCCTATAAGGTATGTCACAGTAAGAAAAATTAAGAAAAAATATGGATTTCTCTCAATCTACCACCCACCCTAGAAATGAACTCAAAAATGTCACTTTTGAACAGGAAGGTCAGCAGAATGCTATAGTGAAAGGAGAATTGTATTTGGGGCTGCAAGACCGGTTTGAAAAGAGGTTACCATTTCTATGGAGCCATGACCAAAAGCACTTTACCCATCTCATTCTGTTTTTTTTTTTCTTCTGCAAAGTAGTAATAAACATACCTACCTCAGGAGTTTCTAAGGCTTAAAGGACAAGACATATGAAAAGACCTTATAAATCATGAATCATTTTACAAATGCTATTTATTATCAAAGATATGTGTTGTTACCTTTAGGACTACAGGGTTGTCAATATCTTATACAATGCAAGTAACTATTATTATTCTATAACTGTCATTCAACAGCCTACTATATACCAGCTCCTTATAATTTATTTCATTAATCATCACAGGCCCACCATACAAAAGGTATTACCTCCTTTGGTGTCACCCTTGACTCCCATTAATCTCACACCCCACATTCAATCCAACAGTGAATCACCTAGATTTTACTTCCAAAATATAAAGAGACTCTGACCACTTCTCAGCATGTCCACTCCATCCCCCTAGCCTAAGAAACCATTTCATCTGCCCTGGATTACTGCAACTGCTTCCTAACTGGCTTTCCAGCCTCTGCCATTCCTCTAACCTGCACTAGTATGTACCCCACACAGCCTATAATCAAAAAAATAACCATACGATCCTTTAAAAATATAGGTCAGTCATCTCATTTCTCTGCCCATAATCCCCCAATGGTCTCCCCTCTAATTTAGAGTAAAGCCAAAATCCTTACAATGACTTCAAGACCCTTTGTAATCTGCCTACCTCACATTATTTTTCTGACCTTATCTCCTACTCTCCAACTGTTCCCACAGTCTAGTCATGCTATCCTCCTTCCTGTTTTTAGAACATGCCAGGCAGAGCCCTGCCTCAGGGGCTTTGCATTTGCTCTTACTTCTGCCTTATGACTTGCTCCCTTGCCTCCTTCAGGTCTCTGCTTGAAGGCTGCTTTCTCAGTAAGTCTGCCTGACTTCAGCTGTAGTTATGCAGCACCCCCATTGCAATACTTTCTCTCCTCTTTTCTGTATTTTCTTCCATATTACTTGTCACTATCTGACAGATATGTTAGATATGATATATTTATAATACACTTATGAATTAGTGTAAAAGAAAAAGGGGGTACCATTTATTATCATTGTTTTTAAGCAGAGTTATTGAACAGGGAATGCGTTTTGTGTTTGGTATTTGAAAATGTAGTCAAAAGAAATGCATGTTTATTCATATGAGTTTAGGTACAGAGTACCTTTCTAGATAATTTTTTTTGCGGTACGCGGGCCTCTCACTGTTGTGGACTCTCCCGTTGCGGAGCACAGGCTCCAGACGCGCAGGCTCAGCGGCCATGGCTCACGGGCCCAGCCGCTCCGCGGCATGTGGGATCTTCCCGGACCGGGGCACGAAGCCGTGTCCCCTGCATCGGCAGGCGGACTCTCAACCACTGCGCCACCAGGGAAGGCCCCCTAGATAAATTTTTGAAGGAAGAATTCATAAAGGAAGTGCAATTTTAAATGCTTCTTGAAAAAAATGAGGGAAAACAAAGACTAAAAGGTAGGTAACTAAAATTTATGCCAAGCATTGTGTTATCTGCTTTAGATGCATTAACTCATTTAATCTAACAACAATATTGTGAGGTAAATATTCCCCAAAAGAGGAATCACTGGCTCATGAAGGACAAATGTGCTACTCAAATAGTAGAGCTAAAATTCTAAGCCACATTCAATTGGACTTAAAAGCCAATGGGTGGGGCTTCCCTGGTGGCGCAGTGGTTGAGAGTCCCCCTGCCGGTGCAAGGGACACGGGGTTCGTGCCCCGGTCCGGGAGGATCCCACATGCCGCGGAGTGGCTGGGCCCGTGAGCCATGGCCGCTGGGCCTGCGTGTCCGGAGCCTGTGCTCTGCAACGGGAGAGGCCACAACAGTGAGAGGCCCGCGTACCGCAAAAAAAAAAAAAAAAAAAAAAGCCAATGGGTACTGATAAGTATTTCCCAAAAAGTATTTCAAGAAACAACAGCGCCACAGAAAGCAGAGAGCTAATATTTTTAAACTTGGACAAATAAGTTTAGAAAACTCTGGTTTAAAAAATGTTATTCTTTTAAATGCAAGATGGTTAGAGATGTTCATATACTAATTATAGTGAATCTTTAAGACATGATAGATTGTCTTAAAGATAGCATTTCTACAACCCGTTTGACCACAGAAGCCCTTTGCACAAGCATCCCGGCAGTCCTGATGTGTGTTCCATGAAACACTCTGAGAAACAGTCTGACTCCCTGCACCCATAAACAGAATCAATATTAAGATTAGAAGCTCAGATGAGCTTTATGTTTACAAGTCTGCATTAAGCTTTGTGTATGTAGATCAATGAGGTTTAAATGCATCAATAGAACATATGTTAAGCCGTGTTCTTACTGTCTGTCACACAGTACAGTGGACCACTTTAAGCCACACAGACAAAATGGTTCACTTGCCAAAATAAACGAGAATATGTACCAGAGGTTCACAGCGTAGCAAAGTGAAATAACATTCTTGCCAAGTCAACCTTTGCAAAGTAGGAAAGAGGAAGGAAAATGTGATGATGGTAAATAGCTCTATCAATGAGTTTTTAAGAAAGGAATTTAACAAATTTTCTATTATAAATAATGTACAATAAAGCAGGCTATCTGACCTTCTCCAACAATTTTAGTTGAAGAACTGTAATCCTAGGGGACAATGTTCAAGACAAATTGTCCATCGAAATGTTGGTGTTCATTACGTTCGCCACTGTGTGCTTGGGGCCTGACTAGATCATGACCTACACAAAGTAAATCCTACAGCATTCTTTCCTGAAACAAAAGCTGGCTGGTTTTAAAACTGAACTGACAGAAAATACGATGACAATAACTTCAATTTTGAGATACGAGGATAAGTTTACCATTCAGTCTTCTCAAGAAAGCTGCTATAGATATAAAATATATGTGTTTAAATACACACACAGACACTCTTCTCTCTTTCTTTCCTTTCCTCCTTTTGCCCTTAAGTTCTTGAAGACCTCAAGCTGGTGCTTACTGATGGAAGCTGTTCTTTTCAATTGTTCATAAATTTCTCATCTTGAATGAGGTTATTCTGAATGATTCCTCATAGGTTGTGCACTGTAGCAGTTAAAGGCACTTTATAGCTTTATAGACCTGGATTTGACTCCAAGTTACAACAAAAATAGTTATGAGAGCTTATTCAAGTTACTTAACTTTTTAAGATTCAGTTTCCTCTTCTGTAAAATAGACTTGCCATGAATACCAAATTATGTGTTATTATAAAGTGTGTAGCAGAGTTTTGGGCATATAAGTGTGCTCCAAACTGGTAGCTATTGTTAAGTTCTGACTGTTGTGAACATAAACCCCATCCAACACTGGCAAGGAAATATGCAGTACTATCATCTTCTCAAATGTTTTCACAAAGGTATCTTTAACAACAAAGAACAGTAACTTATGTCCCACCAATTATACCCCAGAGCATGTGAGTCCACAGGCCTAATACCCAAAGAAATGAAGACATTTCTTTAGAATGTGTTTTCATTTCCTAAAACCACATAAATTTTTATTTCGATTTAAAAATATATCCCTTTCTACTTTAATACTAAAATTAATTACCACTAAGGAAAATTAATGGTTAAGGAAAACATCAGGCAGCAAATAATCAAGTTTGAGAAGCACAAGTTTGACAAGCCTGTATCAGGTCATACAATCAGTGTTGTAGTTAACAACTCTCCTTCACTATGAGCTTAGAATGTTACTGCTTGGGATATGTTCTGTAATTTCTTAACCATAAATATTTATTGAATGCTGCCCTGACCCTCCTCACAGGACTTGGGTAAACCTAGGAAGAGCCTTTCTCAATAAGGGTTTCGTGAAGGAGTGGTGGGCTGAAATAGTATCACAAGAGGTAGAATAAAAATCATAGCCAAGAAGGGGAAAAGGACAGCCAGACAAGAGCCTTCAGAAAAATACAAAATAACAAGGTCAAAAGAAAAGTTAAATGCACCAAGAAATAGATCAAGACAAGCAAGTCAGGAAGGAGGCTGTGAATGACAGGTCTTCATATTGGCTGTGTGGTATGGGAACAGGTAAACCAGAGAAATGTTCACCATGGATACGAGATTATGCTAGGTGTCATAATCTGTGCAAGCCATGCAAGCTAAGAAGGCAAGGTTTTTATCCTTCAAAAGGTAACAATTTTAAATTAGGCAATACAGACAAACACAAACATTCTGAATTTTTCTTTTTTAGGAGACAATATTACAATAGCTAACACCTACTGAACCACTACCATGTGTCAGGTCTTTTTCTAAACTCTTTACATGCATTAACTCATTCAATCCTCACAAAAAGTGGGTAAAGTAATTATCTCATTTTTCTGATACAGAAATAAGCTCAGAGAGGTTAAATAACTTGCCCAAGATTATATCGCTAATGATTAGAAGAGCCAAGATTCAAGTTCGGGTAGTCTGGTTCATTATCCCTATGCTTAACCACCGAACATGCAATTAGGAAGTGGAATAGGGCCCAGGAAACAGAATGAGGCCTGGGGAATGGTGGCCAAAACACCCTAAACAAGAGTGGTGTATTTGTCAGAACACTTTCAGGTGCAAGGAGGAAAAAAACAACTAAAAATAGTCTAACCAAAGAAATGATGAATTAATTCATGTAACTGATAAGTTCAGAGGTTGCTAGATTCAACACAATTGGATCAAGTAATGCAAATTATATTATTACCCCACCCACCTGCCCCATTTCTCAGCTTTGATTTTCTCTGTGTATTATTCTAATTGTATATTATTACAAAATTACCCATGGATTTCATCAATGCAGACAAGGAAGTTAACCAGAAGCAACTCAAAAAGCCCACCAAATGTCTACAATGTCCCAACTCAAAAACCAACAGAAGAGAAAGTGTCTCTCTCCAACACCCATACATATATCCCAAAGAAGGATTAAGATTGCTTCTGCTTGGATCCCTCTAAACAAATTATTCTGCAGGAGAATAAAGAATCAAGTTTGGCCAGGTCTCAGTTACACTCATGGCCAAAGTTGGACTCTGTTTAAAACAGAAGGTATGGAGGGCAGAGGGATAAGAGAAAAAGCAACCCACTAACTAGAAACAATAGCTACTAGAGTCCATTACAAATGGCAAATGGAATTTGCTTGTCTTGAATCATGGGACAATGCCCCAAGTTACTAGCCAAACCTAGTAATTTGGCTGAGCTGAGCTGAGACAGGCAATTGACTTTCAAACTGGCCTTAATAACATAGTGATTTCAAGAGTAAACAATTGTACACCACTTCACAGTTGAAGTGAAGCATTTCCCACACATTACTTCCTTTATAAAACGATTCACTTTCCTTTCACTCTTGCCAGAACACAGCCTCTAATTTGCTGTAATCTCTGCAGAGATCTACTCTAAGAAATATTGATTAGAATGCCTAATGTTTCACTTCTTCAAAACCAGCATTACAGGCTGTGGATGGTATTAGCACTCCAGAAGCTACACAGTTTAGCCTTGATCTCAGCAACTGCTCTATAACACGATACTCTGGATCTCCCACATCTGAAGCTACTCTCACCCAGTCATTGATCAATGTTTGAGAATCCACTGAGGCAATGCCCTACTGATAAAGCTTAGGCACAATTTTTTAATGTCATAAATGGGACCTATTAGTCTCAGCATATAAACTCATGCATGCAATAA
Source organism: Neophocaena asiaeorientalis asiaeorientalis (assembly GCF_003031525.2). Classification (NCBI taxonomy): domain Eukaryota; kingdom Metazoa; phylum Chordata; class Mammalia; order Artiodactyla; family Phocoenidae; genus Neophocaena; species Neophocaena asiaeorientalis. The sequence continues at coordinate 2,597,907 of NW_020173388.1, forward strand.
ATGTAAGGTTGAGACTATAAAAAGAGTGCTGATGCCAAAGCTGTTTCAAATTTATGTTTATGTTAAGGATTTCAACAGAAAATTAAAATAAACTATGGGCATAGATACCAGGAAAATGTTCAGGATGTTTTAGGTAGTTAACACAACTAACAACACGAGTAAAATGATATATTTAGTTAGTTTAATAACAAATATTTCTTGTGTGCCTGCCAGGGACCAGATATTGTGCTCACTGAGCATAAAAATATAAATGATATAATCTCTGCACTTGAGGTTCTTAATATTTAGAGGGATAAAACAACATATATACATAGTGGGGATATAACAGGGTATATGCTGAGCTAAAGGTATACTCCGGGTACCAAGGGAGACTCAGGGTACTAAGGGAGTACAGAGAGAGGGAAACTAATCCAGTCTGGAGGTTAAGCATAGGTTTCCTAGAAATTATAATACCTGAGCTGAGTTCTAAAAGAGGAGTAAGAATATCCATGTGAAGGAAAGCAGGACAGGCATTCAAAGCAGATGGAAAATGAACAAATGTGAAGAAGTGGTGAACAGCATGAGGCATGTTAAGATAAACACATTTTCAAATTTCCTAAGTGTAAATTATACGGCATGATAAGGCATGAAGCTGGGGGAGATGACGCTAAAGAGGTAACATTATGAATTGAATTTGTCACCCCAAAACTCGTATGTTGAAGCCCTGACCCTCAATGTGATACTAGTAGGAGGTGAAGCCTTTTGGAGGTAATTAGGTTTAGATGAAGTCATGAAGGTGAAGCCCTCGTGATGGGATTAGCGTCCCTGTAAGAAGAAGAAGAGACATCAGAGCTTCCTCTCTCCACCATCTAAGGACACAGCAAGAAGGAGCCATCTGCAAGCCAGGAAGAGGGCTCTCACCAGGAACAAAATCTGCTTGCACCCTGATCTTAGAATCCCCAGCCTCCAGAACTGTAAGAAATACCTGTTTGTTGTTTAAGCCACCCAGTCTATGTTATTTTGTTACAGTAGCCCAAGCAAACTGAGATAGGTAGATAGGAATAAGTTCATGGAAGGCCCTAAATGCCTTATTGAGGAGCTTCCGTTTTACTTTGTAAGCAATGGGAAGTCACAAAAGTTGTAAGCAGAGGCCAAGGTCAGAGTTATATCTAGATTAATAACTCTGGCAAATTTGCTGAGAATGAATACAAGTCATATGGCAGAGTCACAGATGATGTGGCTGTTGTAGTTAGTCAAGGAGAGAGGTGCTTACAAGTTGTAGTGGTATAAACAGGAAGGGATAAAAATTGAACAAATTTGTAGGAAGATTTCAAGATAATTAGATTTTGGTGATTATTGTGTATGCAACGAAGGAGAGAGGAGTCAAGAGCAAAACCTGAGTAACAGCCCTAGAGCAAATGGGTAGATGGCAGTAAAAATAAAGAGTACCAGGAATACGGGAAGAGGAGCAGGATGGGGAGCAATGAAGGGAGGAAGAATGTCTTTGACACGTAGTGTTTAACCTGCCTGCAAAACATCTATATATTGCGGCAAAAATAGTTGTTTTTGAGCATCATTCTCAGTGGAGAATCAGAAATGCAAATCTGTATAACACAAGTTAAAAAGAGATTTCATAAACTTCTAGAGAAGAAAGAAGAAAACTCATATGCAAATAATCAGGAATCACAATGGCTTTAAAACTCTTAAAAGCAACACTGAAAGTCTGAAGACAATGAACCTTAAAGCTGTGGTCTCACACAAGCCTGATAAGCCAGTACCTACAATTAAGTCTAGAGAGAGAGAGGCACGTCTTGAAAATAATAGCAGGTGCAGTTTTTGTTATACGGACTAAAATGGAATCAAACACATGACTATTCAATTGAGTTATTTGTGAGAGCTGAATTGGCAAGAGAGCCATAGCCTAGACTAAAAAGGAATGAGACTGTTCAAGATGTAGAAACACCTCATGTTCCCTAACTTTCTAGAGGCAGGTAGCAAACTGAGAAGGCTGCTCAGGCACCAAAAAAAAAAATGGCATTTCCAATGCTCTCTTCAGAAACAGCCAAGGACAGAGATGCAAAAAGAAGAATGACTCAGAAGGCAGAGAGTGTCTTACAGAAGTAGAGTAAAAGAAAAAAAAAGAGGAAGAAAAATTTTTTAAATTAGAAAACAGGTATATTGTAATAAGAGTTCAAAAAAAGGAAACTGGAGAAAAAAAAAAGGAGGAAATTATTGACTAAATAGTCCAAGAATATTTCTCAGAACTCGAGGACATGATTCTCCAGATATAAAGGGTCGACCACATGTACAGACTCTCACTGAATCACATCATCACAGTTTTAGAACATGGGGTGAAAGAGAAGATTCTACAAGCTTTCTGAGAGGAAATAAAAGTTTATATGAAAAAGATAGAAATCAGAATGTCTTCAAATATCTCACAGCAACACTGGAAACTGAAAGATAGTGGGAAAATGTCTTTAAGATTATGAAAGAAAATTATTTCCAATCTGTATTTCTATACCTAGGCACACTATCAATCAAAGGTGAGAGTAGAATAAGATAATTTTTAGATATTCAAGGTATGAAAAATATTTACTTCCCATGCATCATTCTTAGGAAGCTACTAGAGGACACCCCACCAAAATGAGGGAATAAATCCAAGAAATAGAAAGCAGATAGAAAGCAGAAAACTGAACACATGAGAGGCAAAGGGATCCCAGGATAATGGTGAATGAAGACCCCAGGACGATGGCTGCCATACTAACTGTACAGAGGGCAACCCACCCAGGTTTGAGGAATATACTCCAAAGTTAAACTTGCTGAGTTTTGTGCTATCATTACCTAGGATGGCTTGAATAAGCCATGTGCTGAGGACACTCATTACTCCTCAAAGAAGTTCTGCTTTTGCAAACTTCTGAGAACTGGAGGCTGGCTAAAGTGAACACAGAATCAGAAAACACAGAGCAGCCCACCCACCACCCCTGACCATATTCCTACTAAATAACCAGGAATCAGTACAACCCTGCTAATAACCCACTGTGGTGAGCCCTACATCTCCTAAGATTAATTCATGGTCTTGTCCACTTACCCTCCCAGGAGTACCTATAATTCTCAGAGAAGCAGAAGCCAGACTATGAACTGGAAACTCACTTCAGCTTTTCTTTTTCTGAAAGTTTGCATCTGTCAGTGGCAGTACTGCCCTCTCCTTCAGAGCTAGGTTTGTACATGCTACTCTCTTTCTATATTATCACCTTTCATATTCTTTTTATATGGAAATAATCATTGATCAAAATTATAAAATATTAAATTGGGAATAAAACGGAAAAGAAAAACATCTGTAGGGATATAGATCAATCTGACCATGGTGGTATATCTTTCACAGAAAAATAGAAAACTAGTCAGCCAGATAGAAAACCAACTTACTATATTTCAGAGAAGTTATTTAACACACAAGTTACAAGGCTAAGAAGGGGCTTAGGTGGCGCAGTGGTTGAGAGTCTGCCTGCCGATGCAGGGGACACGGGTTCGTGCCCCGGTCCGGGAAGATCCCACATGCCGCGGAGCAGCTGGGCACGTGAGCCATGGCCGCTGAGCCTGCACGTCCGGAGCCTGTGCTCTGCAACGGGAGAGGCCACAACAGTGAGAGGCCCGCGTACCGCAAAAATAAATAAATTAATTAAAAATAATAATAAAAGGCTAAGAGAATACAGAGGAAACACTAAGGGAAACCAGAGATCGTAACTGCAGGAAAGAGCTAGCATCCTCACTCTGGGAAAACAAGCAAACAAACAAAAAGAGACAGGGTTATAAGAATCCGGGCACATAAAGGCGGGGCCTGGAGGAGTACACTCAGACATTCGTGGGGAGCCCCAACTGTCTCAGCTGTACTTCTAAGGAGTCCATGGGGCTGGTTCTGGGATTGTCAAAAGAACATGGAGACTGCAGCAAATTGCCACTGGCGGGCCTAATACTCAAAGGAATGGGAAAAACCTGATAAGTCCCTTCTACCTCCTCCTACCCCCTGCTGATAAACCTTCCAGGGAGCCATGTGGTAAAGCGGCCTGGGGAATACTGCTGGCAGAGGCACAGCCCCAGCTGCGGCCTCACAGAGTAAAGGGAAGGCAACTTTGTTGCTGGGGAATCCAGAAAATAACTAGCTCAGGTGGCTACATCTGCAGATGCAACTGAAGACGGGGAGGACTGCGCTTTTTCTGTGGTGTTTGAATCTTTTATAAGAATATATCCACATTGTACTTGAAATTTAAAATAAAAATTATTTTAAGGAAACCTCCAGGCTGATTATCCAATGGAGTATATTTCTATTTGTCCAGTACATTCATGAAAGAAATAAAATTGTTTCTTAAGAAAAATACCATTTTGTTTCATACTATGCAGTGTTTAGCAGAGTGTTGTACAGCATGAAGAAGTTTTTGCATAATTCTAACTTAAAACAGAAACTTTTATGCTCAATATGTTTTATGGTGAACAACTAAAAATAGAAAATGTGAAGTCTTCTTATGGAGAAATCTGTCAAAGGAGTGGAAGTTTGCTATACATTGGTCATGAGGAGATGAGGCCAAGAAACTTTGCCAAAAAGACCTGGCCTTGAATTTCTGCTCCACCACTTACTAGTAGGGAAGTTCTTCAGCAAGTCTCTTTGTATTTCAAAGACTCAGTTTCTTCATGTATAAAATGAGGAAAAGATTTCCAGATGAAAATATGGCAGCATCTTAAGTGAGAAGAGATTAAATGGTTGCCATTAAAGAGAGCACAAAATATCAGAAATCATTAATTGGAAAAGGTTGAAATTATTCAAACATAAAATTTTCACCTAGGATGTATACTTCTCTAAATCTGGGTTGATGTTACAGCTTTTCCTAAATTGAATACACAAGTAGTGGCAAAAGAGGATTTGTTCATTAGAGACTTGATGCTATTATTTGAATTTGTCTAATCTGTGGAAAGTATAAAATGCTGGATGCTGTGCTAATGTCTGCCTGAGAAAAGCCTAGCTGGTTGGCTAACACTGTCATAAACCCAAAACACCAACCGCACACACACAAGCAAAGTGTATTCTTGGCTTTGGGGCTGCCGTTGCTATTTGCAGAGACTAGGGATGTTTGCCTAATTCCAAGACAACAGGAATTACTTCAGTCTTTGTTCAAATTTCATTTTGGATTGCTGTATGTAAAGTTTTTTGGTTTGCTGACATTGTTTTCCAGCCCTGCACAACTCTGTCACATTGTTTGAGGCTGGGTTTCCATTTGTCCTCCCATTTTCTCTTCCACTTTGTAGCTACTCACTGCATCCTCCAATACATCACTTAGCCAGGGTATGTATTCCTAAATATTACTAGAAATATTGATAAACCTAGGTATGGGTGTTGGTCATTCACACATTCATTCATTAATTTGAACATTTATCATTTTCTGTATATCAAGTCCCATGATTGATGCTGTAGATACAAAAATAAGGCAAGATACTTGCTCTTAAAGATGTCTAAAAAAGGAAAACAAATACAAAAGCAGAAAGTTAAAATACAGTGAAAAATCTTTTTTAAAAAACCCTTTAAGAGATAAGGAGGAGGGATAGATTCCTAGAGGAGATCAATTTTATATTCAGAACAAATTCAGAAATTTTAGCAGTATAAATGTTATATGCTAGATACTCCAGAACCTAACTTCACATTCTCTCTAAAAGACTTATCAAGCTCACTGGCTTTTGTGTGGCTATGTGTTTATGTTTAAGTATAGATGTCTGTCTGTGAGGTGTTGTTGTTATTGATGTTGTGTTGTTTTGTTAATATTGTTCTTTGCTACATAAATATGTGAATTTGGTAACTGCTCTTCACCCTGTACTGCCAAAGAAATCCTGGGTTATATGAAAAGTTTCCTTTGGGAACCCTCCTACACTGTTGGTGGGAATGTAAGTTGGTGTAGCCACTATGGAAAACAGTATGGAGGTTCCTCAGAAAACTAAGAATTACCATATGATCCAGCGATCCCACTCCTGGGAATATACCCAAACAAAACTATAATTCAAAAAGATACATGCACCCTTATGTTCATGGCAGCACTACTCACAATAGCCAAAACATGGAAACACCCTAAATGTCCATCAACAGATGAATGGATAAAGAAGATGTGGTACATACATGCGATGGAATACTACTCAGCCATAAAAAAGAATGAACTCATACCATTTGCAGCAATATGGATGCAACTAGAGATTATCATACTAAGTGAAGTCAGAAAGAGAAAGAAAAATACCATATGATATCACTTATATGTGGCATCTGAAATATGGCACAAATGAACCTATCTACAGGACAGAAACAGACTCATAGACATAGAGAACAGACCTGTGGTTGCCAAGCGGAAGACAGGGAGGGAGAGGGATGGACTGGGAGTTTGGGTTGGTAGATACAAACTATTACATTTAAAATGGGTAAACAACAAGGTCCTAATGTATAGCACAGGGAACTATATTCAACATCCTGTGATAAACCATAATGGAAAAGAATATAAAAAAAGAAAGTATGTTTATAACTGAGTCACTTAACTGTACAGCAGAGATTGGCACAACATTGTAAATCAACTATACTTCAATAAAAAAAAAAAGTTTCCTTTGAATCAGATTGATGACCTTGGTCACCAAATTACAATCAACATTCAGTTACCAACTCAGTGAACAGTATAATTCACAATACTTTTTTGAGACAAATGGTTTTAAAATAAATTGAATTTGAAATATGAAGAGGTTTAAATAACCTAATTCAAGGTTTCTCAACCTCAGCACCATTTAAATTTTGAGCCAGGTAATTCTTTGCTGTGGGAGGCTATCCTATGTAGGATGTTTAGCAGCATCTCTGGCTTCTACCCAGATGCCAGTAACACCTTGCCCCTCAAGTTGTGACTATCAAAAATATCTCCAGACATTGCCAATGTCCCTTTGAAGGCAAAAATGCTCCTAATTGAGACAATTGCCCTAGTCGAAGGAAATATGTCAGTGACCTTCAAATCAACTGTGACTTGCAGATTGTAGAGATATTTGAATAGTTCTGGCACTATTTGCTAGGACTTTTCAGTTCTTGATATGGTTCCCAATCATGAATGGATCTGAGATGAGAATACATACAAATAACCATAATTATAGATTAAAATGATAAATTATTGAGTATCTGAAATTTGGCAGGAAGTGCAGCAGCTGATTTACATGTTAGTAGTGTACACTGAGTAATTCGTATGTGTCCAGTAAATAAGTGCTTTATATTCATTATCTCATTTACTCCTCACCACAACCCTACAATGTAGTTGCTGTCTTTATTCCAATGTTGCAGATAAAGAAACTGAGGTTTAGAAAGGTTAAGTTGGAACTTCTAGTCAAAAATGGCAGGCTGAACTGACAAAGGAAACCAATACCCTCTACTACTACAGAAACACAGAAATGCTGGATTCAGAAAAAAATAATTTTTAATTTAAATAAATAGTAAAGATTCAAAGCAAGAAATGTAATTCTGCAGGTGCCAGAAATGAAAAGGGAATGCACAGTGGTAACAGGATATTGAAATCAGATGAGTGTAATGGAATCCTTGGTGTTTGAGGTATTAACACTCCAATAGGAAACTGAAATCAGAATCTCTGAATAAAGTTGGAAGTCAGGAAAATTCCCTTGGCAAAGTTCCACCTACTAAGAACGTGACATGAATATGAGCTATCTATCCTGAGGCTTGAATGGGAAAAGTTTACCTCAAGAAATAAGATTCCCCAGCCTACATCTATCAAATGTGTGCGATCCAAATTCTTTCATTGTTTCCATAGAGACCCTGTGCTAAAAATCTAACATAAAAACATGCCCAGAATGAGTGAACATATAGGACTACATCAGACACAACCATGAAATTATCAATAGGGTCACTTCTATAAATCAAAGATGAAACCCCAACAATAAGCAGTTCCATCAAAAATGAGCTGACATTTCTAAGAATTTCATTAGGTGGAGATCCAATTTAATGCATCGAGTAGATGTTGAATTTTGGCATTTGAGATTATCTTGATAATGGTTATATGATCATGAGATAATGGCATAGCTTATTACAGTTAATGTAGCAAATTATTGTCATAAACTTCTTCATGTCAATCCATTCTTGCATTCATAGAATAAACCCTACTTTGTCAAGGTTTAAAAAATACATCGGTACATTTGTTTTGCTAATATTTTTATTACAGTTTTAGTATCTCTATTAGTAAATGAGATTGTTTTAGAAAAAACGTGAGCTGACAAATCTTATAAAGCATGTAAGAAAATACATAAATACATTGCCGTGAGTAGTCAGCAGAAGATGAAGAATCATCAGTAACAGAGCAATCAAAAAGAGTCTTTTATATAATAATTATCATTTTCTAATATCCAATGCAGGGGAAAAAACACAAAACCACAAAAAAGAAAGAGTGTTATTACGGCAGATATGGAAAACAGATTAAAAAAAATTTTAATGAAAATTGCATTCATTATAGTCATTAAATTTTTTTAAAAACACAGTAGCTAAGATTAAACAAAAGATTCCTCTGAGAAGAGAATGCTCAAATGGAAGATAGCTCCATAGTAATCATCTAGAACATAGTATGGGAAAACAGAGAGAAAAATATGAGAGGTTAAGGGACATGGAAGATAGAATAAGAAATTTTAACATAATTCAGTAGGTATACTAGAGGGAGAAAAATGAGAGAACAGAAGAGAGTGAATATTTGAAATGATGCTGTCTGAGAAATTTTCAGAACTGAAAAAAAGGCATGGGAAAGCATGGGTCATGAGGCAAATTAAGTGGCTAAACGTATACCTAACCACTATACTATATACTACTTCCTCACAAAAAGTTTTAATATTTAACTACCATTTATTTATCATCTACTATCAGCAGGTCACTTTACATCAGTGCTTCTCGACAGGGGACAGTTTTGACCACCAGAAGACACTTGGCAATGTCAGAGACAGTTATTGATTGCCACAACTTGGGAGTGAGGACTGTGGGGAGAAGGACTTGCTGCTAGTGTCTAATGGGTAGAAGCCAGAGATACTGCTAATCATCCTGTCATGCATAGGACAGCCTTCACAGTGACGATTATCTGGCCCAAAATTTCAACAGTGCTGAGGCTGAGAAACCCTGCTTTACATATATTGATGCTAACACTCATAATCCAACAGTAGATACTATTTCTGATGAAGAAACTGAGGTCAAAGAGTTTAAGTAACTGGCCCAAGACAATGCAGCTAGTAAAGAGTAGAGCTGGGATCCAAATCCACGTAGGTGTTAACTCTACAACCCATGGCCTCCAAACTGTATTTTTTATGAGTCCAAGTCAACAGAGACTGCTATCGTGAATGTGTAAAGGAGGTGCAGCAGCACAGAATGCACAGGAACTGACCACTGGTGAAAGGACTGCCCTCTGACATTGTAGCTGTACAGATTAGCCCAGCAGTCTTGTTTCTCTTATCCCTCATCCTGCTCTCCAACTTTGTGTGTAATTGCATCCCATGATTGGAGAGAGGTGGAGGTAGTGTTCTGCTCCTCTAAAACATCAATACCTATGATAAATGCTCACTACCCCAACAGTGCCCCTGCTAATAAGTTTCCTGCTGGTGGCCTAAAATTTGGAACTTACTGTGCTTCTAAGGACTCTCAGGGCCACCTACACTTAAATCCACTTCTCAGTGAGACTACACTGGATAGTGAATATTTTTTACTCATATTCTTACATCAAAGGGGCCCTCCAGATGGTCTATTTCTTGTTGGCTCAGCCCAAACACACATGCATAAATCAGCAGCAAATTTGGTAGTAGGATACAACATTTGGAATCAAAATGATCCACTGACACAAGCATGCTGTGTTTCCCAGCCATGTTTTGATCTCTTTATATTTTTTTAAACACCTTTATTAGAGTATAATTGCTTTACAATGGTGTGTTAGTTTCTGCTTTATAACAAAGTAAATCAGCTATACATATACATATATCCCCATATCTCCTCCGTCTTGGGTCTCCCTCCCACCCTCCCAATCCCACCCCTCTAGGTGGTCACAAAGCACAGAGCTGATCTCCCTGTGCTATGCGGCTGGTTCCCACTAGCTATCTATTTTACACTTGGTAGTATATATAAGTCCATTCCACTCTCTCACTTCGTCCCAGCTTACCCTTCTCCCTCCCCGTGTCCTCAAGTCCATTCTCTATGTCTGTGTCTTTATTCCTGTCCTGTCCCTAGGTTCTTCAGAACCATTTTTTTTGTTTTTGGGGGGTTTTTTTAGATTCCATATATATGTGTTAGCGTATAGTATTTGTTTTTCTCTTTCTGACTGATCTCTTAAATCATAGTGAAACTGACTTCAAAATAAAAACATGTCTAAATATGCCATTCCAATCATATTCTAAAACTTAGATTCATGAACACCCTTCAATCAAACAAGTATTTTATTATTCTGTGTAGAGAGTCCATGTGTTATTGCCATTATGGATACAGCTCATGATTGTCAAAAGAACTCTGAGTTCATCCAAATGTGATTCTTTTAAAATTAGAAATGTTCTTCTTAATTGATGGGGCTGCTATAATCTTTTCAAAATCTTTTTCAAATGTAGTTTATCTTATTCCATAACTTTTCTTATTACAGTTTTTAGACATGGGCTTCCTTGGAAACTGGACTTCTAATGGACTTTAGCCACAAATAGCCTAAAAAATTGCCTTATTCATTTATCACTTCATTATAATTAAATCTTCTATATGATGTGGTCTGTTCTCATGTATGGTATCCTGTTTCCATGGTAACTGAGATTTTCTGCTATAGTTTGAAATGCCTTCACAGTATTTCTTGATCAACTCATGAGCCCGAAATTACATTTTGTAAACTTACATGTAGTGGAACTTATAAAGAAAAGGCTACAAAAAAAATTATCTTGTTTTCTATTTCTTTGAGATTTGCTTTTGTTTTTATGATTCTTTTTCCTGATATGCTGCTCTCCTAGAGCAACATAATTTTGTGCAGCTAGGAAAAGCAAATCCATGACTAAATTTAGCAAACCAGATCATTTTTGTGGTTGGATTGCCATCTACAGTTCTTAAGACCCAGTGGCTGAGAGAAAAGAAGATCAACTAGGACATTTACATAAAAATGGAGAAAGCAAACAGGATTTGAATAGCAATTTTCATTCTTTGCTAAGGTTTTCAATAACTTATTGATATTGCTAATCTACCAACAAAGGAAATATCAAGCCTGCAGTTTTTGCTGTCAACACAGGCCTTTGTTTATTCCAAGAGTTTCAGAACAATTCAGAAGGGCTGTAGTTACTGATCATATCCAGAATATTGGAGTAAAGCTGTGAATCTATAAATTCCACTGTTGTGTTAATAGCATTATAAAATTAACAAAACTCTTACTCTTGCCATAGAGTAATAACAAATAATAATGAACTATATTTAGAACTATTCAATTGTTCAATAAATATTTATCAGTCACTCACCATAGCCAACACTATCTTAAATCCAGGCTTTGGCTAGTCTTAAATCCTAATAGCAACCAATTTGACATGTTCATGTTTTTAAAGATTCTCTTAGCCTGGGGTGCTGAAAGAGCTAAGTCCAAGAAATATCTACATGGAAAAGTTATTTATGAAACCACAGACTGAGGTATTTCAAACTAACGATATAAAAAATGAGCAGATGAGAACCTTGTCCAGGATAGGACTGTCCTACTAAATCCCATTTTATTAGTATTATATTAGAATTTCAAGCCATAGAAGGATCATGTGCACGTTTTGCATGACTTCCTTATTCTCTGAATATATGGATATAACTAATATGTGCTTCAGAGTCATTAATAAACTTAGAAATTCCCTAGGGTTCTAACTGTGGAGCCAGATTGTAAGGAACCAAACTACTTAAGGAAGACTCTTAATCTCTTTAAATTCCAGTTTCATAACAGTAAAAAAAAAAAGGGGGGATAACAGGCTTATAACGCTTACTATACAAAGCTGTCATTATAAATAATGAGATAAAATGGGAAGATGGATTTTATAAACTATAAAAGTATGATACAAACATTCAGCATTAATACTGTCAAGGTGATACATGGAACAATTGAATCTGCCTGAGGTTTAATATGGGGAGCCAGCAGCTCTGCATTGAGGACTGAGGGAAGTTGGAATTCGGCAGCAAATAAGCCTTGGCTCTGGTCTCTGTAACCCCACTGCTCCTGCTATCAGTGTACCTCATTCTTTGATAGAACCCCAGGGAGATGCTGGAATCATCTCTGTGAAGGCCCACTAATGTAATACAATATAGCTCTTTCACTCCATTCCTCTGTGTCTGAGTGGACCTTAAAAGTTTAAATGTTGGGCTTCCCTGGTGGCGCAGTGATTGAGAGTCCGCCTGCCAATGCAGGGGACACGGGTTCGTGCCCCGGTCCAGGAAGATCCCACATGCCGCGGAGTGGCTAGGCCCGTGAGCCATGGCCGCTGAGCCTGTGCGTCCGGAGCCTGTGCTCCGCAACGGGAGAGGCCCGCGTACCACAAAAAAAAAAAAAAAAAGTTTAAATGTTGCTGACTGCAAACAAAATGAAGATACAAAGGAAAATTTGGTGGAGTTAGGTCCCTCTCCAGAGACTGAACAATAAAAAAATAAAAATAAAAAATTCATGGGTGAGAAAAATCTCCATTGATTGGCAAATGGAAAACTATGCTATCCTTTCATATATTTAGGCAATCTTTCAGGAATCTTTAAAAAAAGAAAAAAAAAAAGTAAAAATCTTCTACCTCTCTGTTAATAACCTAATAAGGTACGGGAAGAAATATTCAAGCCTGGAAATACATCCAGCAAGCACTAAGTAACAAAACTCAAAAGACTCAGTGGCTAATTTCTACCCTATCCTTCAGGGGAAAAATCTGAAAGAGGATTTTTAAAGATAGAGCAGTTCTGCAATGACAAAAAATAGGAGGGAAAAATAGATAACAAAAATTTTAAACATTCAATCGCTATTCATGTAATAATTTCTGTTACCCTTCTGCAGAGGTGGAGATGGGCCTGCATACTGCGAGAGGGGATGAGGGATCCTTCCAGGAAGTGGAAAATAGTCTATATTTTGATTAGGGTAAGAGGGAGGTTATAAAAATTTATCAAGCTGTATGTCTGAGATTATACTTTACCTAAGTTATATCTCAATTTTTCAAAAATGGAAAAACAAATTTTCCTATTCAGAAACACAGGACCTAAAACTGATCATGATGAATCCATAGTTTATCTCAATGATTTGTTTAAAAAAGTAATTAAATATCTTACATTTCCAAGAAAAAAAAAAGTACTAAAAATCTACAACATAGCCTTTGATTTCCCACAGCACAACTGAGGGACCTATTCAATTCATTTGATCAAATCCATACAGAGATGTTTCACTACTGGGCTGATGTGTTTATCTTTCACTATAACAATCAGTTGAAATATTCGGGTCTTCTTCTTCTCCAAAGACAGATTTTTTCAAAAAGAAAATAAGTGTATGAGTATCTGTATCTACAACTGGAACCAGAAAGCAACTACGGAGCCAAAAAGACCTAGACTTTGCAGCAGTGACAATGAGGGTTGGAGTAGGAGAAATGAACCTGAATAGAGAGGTTCAGTAATTGAAGAACATAGGTGGGAATAAAGCCAGGGGGAAGAAGGAGGGGAGGAGTTTACTAAATAGGATGCATGATTCTAAGGAAAACCACTAAGTTTAAACGTTGTTGATGGTAATACCAACGTGGGCTGAAGAAAGTTTATGGTCTTTTCTGAGCATGACTTGACCCTAAAACATTTGTATTGGCATAAACTAGCTTAATAATAGACTGCTTTTAATAGCAATAATCCATGCCTTAGTTCTTAAAACAAAGAAAGAAAAAACACAGCAATGTGTGCAAGAGAAAATATGTGTAAAGGCAAGCAGATTCCCAGAAAATGTCAGCACCTTGTATGATGAGCTCTGGCAGCCATCTCAGTGTTGACAATATGCTAGAGAGGCTCAGAACATAAATCAATCTACATTTGTTCTCACAGGGACTGGGAGCTGGAATTACTGTTTCTAAAACTTGAGCCAATATTGTCACAGCAATATAAATGATGGAAACTTTGCTGCTGTAGTTTGCTTCACCCATTGCATGAACCTCCTGGCAAACAGCACCCTGGAATTTCATTAATTAGTGCTAACTATGATTGGCACTGCCAAAGAGAACAATAAAACAACCACAGTGTTTTTATGAACATATGGGTGGCAGAGTCTCTAGCTGGGTAATACAAAATTGGTTTCCAATTTATTAAAGCTTATTTATACCGCAAATAATTTACCTAATTTTGCCTTTTTAAGCTAATTTATTTTTTTTATTTTTGCAGATTGAATTATTGAAGTATAAACTGCCACTGGAAGTATAAACTTCAGATTATTGAAGAATAAAGTGAATTACTGAAGTATAAATTATAATAACTAGTAGAAGTTATAATCTTCATTTCAATGAAAAACATGAAATTCTAGACTGGGAAGGAATCTTTGAAATCATGTAATTCAATACCTTTATTTTACAAATGAAGAAACTCAATCCTAGAAACTTAAGTGACTTTCCCAACCTCATAAAGTCAGTAGTAGAATTAAGGCTAAAACCTAAGTATTCCAAATCCAGGGTTTATCCCTATATAGCACCTTGTCCCTTAATTGATAACTGTTTTCACTTGATTGACATTGAGCTGACATGTAACAGTTTTTGGTTGACAGTTTGCTCCTTCCTCTATGCCTTCTAACTAAACAAACTACAAGAAGTTTTCCATTTCCATACAACATTATTCCAAATAAGTTACTAATATAGGTTTCTTCACAGGTTCAGGGAAAGCATCCATTAGACTTGCTCCAATCTGCCATGTTTGTCACATTTGGTATTTTGGAATTTTTTTAATTTAATTCATCTTTCAACTGGGGAAATCATTACAGGGAAAAGCTATATTTTTCCTCTCTTCATGTCAGTAAGCAAATGGAGTTTAGTGAACTTTTCTGGACAGGGTTCATAAGAGTTTCCTCACAGATACTTGTCTATGCTACTTGAGAAAACTAAAAATAAATCATAAATTTCCAGACTTATAGAATCAGGAGCCTAGGAGAAGTCAGATGGACATTCAAATCATGCCAGCTCTTTATATATTTCACTAGAAAGGAAAAAAATATTAAAAATAGAATCACCAGAGCCTTTCTCTAGGATTTCATGTTTTTCTTGCCTTCAAATATTCCTTTATTAGCTGCTACATCAGTTATTTCAACCCTTCTTATTAATAAGAAAAATAAATCCCTTTACTTGTTTAAGCCTCTGACTTCCGATGAGTCTCACCCCTCCCCCATCCCCACTTCCCTTGTGCATACAGATGTGTGAGTTTTGGTATTATTTTTGGACAGACAGTAAACCTATGGGAGGACATTTCAGGTGTTATTTTAATTTTGGAGAATACAGAAAAAAAGAAAGAAAAGAAAAGTGCTATTTCTGAGTTACATTTGTTTAAGACACTTCTTGATTCCATTACATGGAGGATGCTACACCCAACAGAATCTCCCAAATTGACCTCTAGCTTAATTGAAATCAGGAACTTAAGGGCATTTATATGGTAATGCCAAGCAACTGGTAAAACAATACATGTTCCAGGCATTCAGAGCAATATAGATCCAGATAGGTAACAGAGAACTAGGCATTCAGTTCAAGAAACTAGTAGGGAGTTACAAATTCCGAACACATTGTTTTTATTCCACCTTAAAATTTCTTTTAATGAACAATACTTTATAACATCAAACTACATTAAGGGATGCTATAGGAACAGTCCTACAATATAGTCACTGTAGGTATGCCCTGGAAACCATGTCTGCTATCTCACACAGTATCCCTTTATGAAGATTGATCACACACATTTCTCCAGGTCTCAGCTCAGGAAGATCGGTTGCCCAGAAGCAACAGGTTTTGTTTTTCTTGCAGGCACTGTGAAGCTATAGAAAGGTGTACCGTTAAGAGGAGTTTGTTTGTTTATCTATTTAAGGTGGGATGGACTTGCTCCAGGTCACATGCTGAAGGAAGAAAAATTAGATATAGGAGAAAGAAAGGGAGATGGTACAAATAATCCATGCTGGGGATGGGATAGGGGAGTGTTAAGCAGTGAAGTTGTTTACCTACTTTCTCCACCCAGCCTTTGCACTCTTGAGAGGTAATTTAGCATATAGTTTGGGGCTTGGACTTTGGAGCCAGACCATCTGAGCCAGATCAGATCTATCACTTATAAGATAAATGGCATTAGGCAGGTTAATTAGCCTCAGGTTCCCCATCTGTAAAATGGAGGAAACAGTAACCTACTTTACAGGATTTTTGCTCAAATAAGCCAGTATGTATACACTTGGAACAGCACCTACAGCATAGCACACACTCAACAGTTTATCATTATCATCATTATCTCTGCCTCAGCTCCATCTTCTCAAGGAATGGGGTATGGAGTTTAATTTGGCAAAATTACTAAACACCTATTGGTCCCAAGCACAATCGTAGATGGTGAAGGACGAAGATAAATCAATGTCTGCTCTCAAGGTTCTCTCAGTTTAGAAAATAATAATTGTGCTGCATGGGTTAATATCAAAAACAACCATACATACATCCAGGTCTCCAAGCTGTACAGGAAAGGCAACAGAATCTGAGATGAAGAACTCTTGGAAAATGCCTTGTATGTTTTTAGACCCTCAGGGTCTCTCCCTACAGGCTCAAAGAGTCAGACCTGAAGGCAACTTCCTCTCATCACAGTCTGGCCATAGAAAATGATCACCCCTCTCTGCCCCTGAGGAGCTGTGGTTTGTGACTGAGGAGATGAGGGGGAGGGGGAAGAGAGAGTGTTATAACTCTAAGACCCAGGATGTCTAATTTGCATATGTGGAAAATAAGCAACCAGGTGAATGGTGGTAGCAGAACCAGCACATGCATTAACCACATCTAGGAACAACACACGAAGGTTCACCAAAAATAAGACCCTAAGCTTCTATGGCTGTCTCTCTGCTCTCCAAATGCTAATGAAGTTCAAGTCTGTTGACAGAGGCTCTGAACCTCACTCTGACTAGAGCCTCTTATGAGATCTCCTTCACTGTGATGGCCAAAGCAACCATACTTACAGGGCAACTAATGGATGACTGCAAAACACTCAACTGGACAGGTGGTATCTTACACTTAAACTGTCTTAATCCCAAGAAACATATAAGTATATATAAGTGTGCAGTGTGTGCATGAACAGGAGGGTTTGGCTCAACTAGATTTGATAGTAATTATCATAAAATTTTTCATTATGTTAACTAGTTCTATAATAAATATAAGTAGTTTAGAAAGGCTACCTAACTCTAAGTCCATTTTTAATTAGTAAGTCAAAGCCAACAGAATGAAAAGAATGCAGTTCAGAGTAGGTCTTAGGATGCTTCCTGATCAGCTCAGCTTTGAAAGAGATTGTGTTCCTTTAAAGGCTTTCTTCCAGCTCTCTCTCCCCAACTCCAGCTGGCCCCTTGCTCTCCAAAGTGCTGGCTTTTGACCACCCAACGATGGGCCCACACCTTACTTAGCCAAATGCTTTCATTTCCTCCACTGCAACGACAAGAGACATGAACTCTTTTTGTTGTGAACAGAGGTATACAATAATGGAGAACCACAAGTTTTTTATCAGAATCATTTTTACTAGTTATGCCACTGAGTATTAGAGAACACAAATAAGGGAATAATTGAGGTTTTTGACACGTCTTCTGTTTTTTTCTTTGGCACTTTCACTCTTAAGACTCTTAAGAAGCAGAGAGGAACAAAGTATTTGATTGTAAAAATATGTTTGTATTCCTCTTTTCTTCTCATATCAATACATTGTTCAGGTGTGTGTCTTCTTGAAAGACAAGGTTAAGCTCAAGGTTTTCATCTCTCCCAAATAAAGATCCAGATTAAGATCTTAATCAAGGAGGAATTAAAAACTGGGATTCAAAGTTCTTAAGCATTGAGTCAATGAATTAGAACACAATATTGATGGAATAACAAATCTTCCCCGCAACAAACTTCAGAATTATTTCAGGTTTTCTTATAGTTGGGACAATTAGGTCAAAAAGTCTAGCAGAGCTGAAATACCCTCCAAAGTGAAATACACAGGATTCTCACTCTCAGTTTTGCCACCTAAGGAAATACTATTAAAAGGTGTGTATCTTTGGACTGGTTATTCTTCTTTTATAGTAATAAAATTTTTAGTATCTTCTGAAACCACCCACTTTTTCTGGATGTAATTTTTAAACCTATGGTTTTCCCTACAATTGCCTTTCTCTGTTCTACTGTGTTTTACTCATCATAGCCAAACAAAACAGCCAGCGTAAGAATTTTTAGTTACCCAAAGAGTTGTTAAGTTATAAACTGAACTAGTCATGCAGAAAAAAGTGCATTTCCCCCTTTTTCTGTTTTAGCCACCAGCTGAGTTCTATGACATCAAGTTATACTACCCTCTTTCCAACCTCATTATCACTTACTGAACCCCACCTCCCATCATTCCCTCCCATTCCTTAAGAATCACAGCTGTCTTTTCTACTTAATTGCCTGCTGTCACCCCAAGTGATTTCAACATATATTCTGATAAAACCACCCAACACCTTGGCCCCATCATTTCATGACATCCTTCACTTCAAACCCTTACTTCTGCTCCAGAATCCATTCCCATTGATTTTGTAATCAATTCTTTCACCCCTACCAGTCTTTAGAAACTCTGCTCTTTGGTCTCATCAGGATCTCTACTGACGTACTAACTCATTTCCTCAAGTTGGCCAGTCCCTTCTTCTCTTCACATCATTCCCTAGCCTTCTTGGGCCCAAGGGCAACCATTTTAAATAAATATTCAGCATCACCTCAATTCCTTTATCTCCTTCTCCTAGACCCCTGTGCTGATCCACAATTATTAATTTACTGCCCCTGCCCCCAGTCAGCCAGAGCCACATATGGTTTTGTAGCATGCTCTGCACAAATTGTGCCCTACACGAGACTGTTCGGGCAAGGAGGTGAAAGAAGCGTTGTTTGCCAAGCTCTAAGTGCTGCCTTCAACTGGAAGGAGAGGCTCATTTGTCTAATGTACACATAGGTCACCTTTGCTCCCCAAGCCCTTTTTCTATTTCATAGACATGAACAGTATGAGCTATCCATGGCCCACTAGGTAGCTAAGCACTGTTGGAAAAAAATAGAAGCTTTTATCCAATATGATTTCTTTGCAACATCTGTCATGATTGACTACTCTCTGTTTCTTGAACCTTTTTTCTATATTACTCTCCAAAACACTACTTTATTCTGGTTCTCTTACTGCCTTTCTGTCCTCTTTTAAATCTTCTTCCCTGGCCCCTCTTCCTTAGACTACCCAGCAAATGTCAGCTGGTCGTCAGGGTACCTCCCTGATGTACTTCTGTTTCCTCTCTACACCTTCTCTCTGGGTGGTTTCATTACCGCTCAGTGTCTCAACTGCCTATTATTTAAGTGACATCTAAATCTATTTCTCCACTTCTGATTTCCTCTGGGTTCTAAATTCACCTCCAAATTGCCTACTGAACATTTTCACCTAACCATCCCATAAGCATCAAAAATTCATCATGTCCAAAACTGAATTTGATATTCCCCTAAATCCGTTTCCCTCCACACATGTTCCCTATCTTTACTAATGACATGTCCACCCACCCAGTCTCCCAAGATAGAAACCTCAAGGTCATTTTGAATTCATCTCTTTAACTCACTTTCCACATTAAGCCAACTACCAAGCCTAACTGATAAACTTAATAAAATATTCTTCGAATCCATCTCCTCTTCCTACTTCACTATGCCTTCATATTCTCTTATCTCGGCTATAGCAATACCTTCTTAATCCATTCCTTTTTCTCCAGATTTCTCCATCATGGGTGTCTCCTTTACTCTGCATAGACTAAACATAGCACTGCCCTGCTTTAAAACCCTTTGAGTGTTTAATGAAATCTAAAACCAAGAGCATGACTGACTTACAAGCACCTTTTACAATATAACTCCAACTTGCCTTCCAACTAGATATCACTAGCCCCTTCTCCTAATCATGTACTCTATTCTAGTCACATCGACGTACTTATTTCTCCCTGAACACACCATGGATGTTCAAAACATATTGTCCCTACTTAACTGATCCTCTTCTAGAAGGTCTATCACTTCTTTTCTAACAAACAGAATCACATTCATTCTTAATTGTCCAGCTCTAATGTCCTCTTCTCTGTGGAGTTTTCCCTGTTGTCCTTCCTACAGCTAAAAATAAACTACTTTATCCTCTTTTCCTCTGTAGCATTCTGGGTTTTTTTCAGCATTTATTGTCTTAGTTATAAATTTCATGCTCCATAAGATGTGAGACTGTGAGTTATTCAGAATCAATTTTACCTGGTCTATAGTGAACAAATTAGCCATTTCCACCTCCACTGTATGGTTTTCAGAATCCTTGTAAGCTGTGTCTTTTACTAAAATTGGAGTGGGGGGCTGTTTTGGTGAGAGGAAAAGAAATTTTTATCCACCTTGTTAACTTTGATTTTTAACTTTTGTTTTTATGAATATTGCACAGATTGGCCCAGGTCTCTGGGTAACAGAAAGAATCCATGGAGAAAACATAATCCACATTATATGAGAAGGCTCAGTGTAGAACAGAACCCTAGAGTTCCAATGTCAATTGCCTAAGGTGAAAACAGGCACCCCCACCTCAGCAGGCAGGAAACAGACTCTCAAACTCAATGTTTTTCATTCCAAAGGCCCTCTTTCCCTCTCGGATCAACCTCTTAACAGCTTTTCAGACATCACCATCCTAAATCAAACTCTCCTTGCCATGTATTGGGATATATCATATTTCTTACATACAATACATCCCGGTCCCACAGAGCTGATCTCTTAAATGCAGAGAATACCTATACGTACTTTTACTTATGTTGTATCCACTTCCTTTTCCCTCCATCTTCACAATGTAACATTGTAACTGCTATTTCATCTTTTACATTCCATACTCACCTTACATTCCTCTATTAACTTAGGAGTTAGTATGCATTAGTTAAGAAACAAAAGAGCTATAACACAGGAAAAGTCTCAGTCCTGACTAATAATGTATCAGCGATCTAAGAAGAGACACCAGCTTGCTGGTTCTGTGAACACAAGTGATTTTTTTTCCAGTTAAGACTCTGGATATAAAATGATCACCTGACCCCAGGAACATGTCAGCAGGTTCCTGGTTTCATACTAAAAGCTGTGATTCCCTCCAGGCTTCATTCTTGAAAACTCAAGGAATCAGAGGTCACCTGTGGGTAACTGTAGTTAGTTAAAAAGACTACAAGGGTTTGTATTGAGTACATAATTATATTCTTCTCTCCAAGAGGAATTTTCACAGCAGGTAGCTACATGTCAGAAGTTACTCATCATATTTCAAGCAGCATTTCTAAAGTTACCTCTTTTTATTTCAGGTGAGCTTTGAGTAGGGAGTGGCATCTGAACTATACTGATTCCCAGGCCCTCTACAAAGAGTGAACTCCCACTTCTTACTTCAACCAGTGAGTCAAAACTGTGGAGTGCTGTACAACTTCACTCTTCACTAGTGCCAAAGAAATTGCTAGCTTTGTCATGCTATGGCATTCCCCAGAATTATGCAAATGAGGGGGCTCTAATATTCACAATGTTAATTCAATCTTTTCAGAAATCATATCTCTGAGCTCATAATTTTATGTTATGACTATGTTGCATACAAATGAGAGCTGTGTTTTGCTTCTTGCCATTCCTGCAAATATTCGGCATTTCTTCAACAAATAGAAACATTACCAAATTACACTGCAGCTACCCAGTTTAGCTACACAAGCTGTTTTGTTCACTCAAAAAAGAATGCATAGAAATTTTGTTTTAAATCATATTCTTTGGTCCTTAGGTGGTTGATTTTGGAAAGAATAACTCCACATGCTAAATTCCGTGTCTGCTCTTATTCTTTGTCGGATAGAAAACACCATTTTGTGCCTATATTTCATTAAACTTTTGCATAACCAGAAGGTAGCTTTTATATTAGCAAAGATTCTGTTATATGGAAAATTACAGTTGCCACTCAACCATCAACCTCATGCTGGTTCTTATTCCTCTTCCTGATGTTCTTAAACCACAATAAGCTGAAACTAAAAGATATATTTAAGAACCTAGGTGCCGTATAACATTATAACCATGAAGAAAATTCCTGCTGCTGCAATTTCAACAATTGTATTGGCTTTATCTTTGAGGAAACAATGTGGTATTTTTTTCCAAGGGCGTACAAAGATTCTGCTGATGAACCAACTGGATATACTTCCCTGAATTAACAAACTTGATGAAAACCATTTGAACCTCTGTAGCCACTGACAATCGCACCTAACATTTCTGGGTGACAGTAATATGCCAAGTACTTCATATATGCTGCTTCTTTTGATCCTGACATCCCTGCCAGGGTGAGGGGCATTTTCACAATCTGTATTTTATAGATAAGAAAACTGAAGCTAAGAGAAGTGAAGTAATTGTCTTGCGATGATGCAACTAGAAAGTGATGGAGCTGGAAAATGGAGTTCTGATTATTTGCACCACCATGCCAAAGAATCCCCTTGAGAGTTTTTTATGGGGTGTTTCTGCTCCTTCCCACTTTCCAATTACGATAATAAATGACTAATCTTTCTCATCCAATTTAATATACCGACCCTCACAGAGCCAGGGTCATAATCACCATCAAGGCAGTCCTACAATGAATGAGAAGCACTTTCTGAAAGTAAAGGAGCCTCTGGGTCAGCTAAAGATCTGTACTTTGTCTTCAACAAAGAGGGAGAAGACATTTGGTGAAATGTCTGTCAAGAATTTCAATTTAAGTCACTAGCAGTTACATTTTTTTTACTAAAAGTTAGAAGAATGTGCCAGCTGAAAATTCCATAAAAGAGGCCAGCTTATCCCATTAAGTCTCTTTTCAGAGCTTACTAGAACCATTAAAAATTCTTGTATGAGAAAAAGACCCAGTTCAGTATTTCTGCACAAGATATTTCTTCTTCCATTTTTTTTTCTAATAGAGTTCATTCGTACTACAGAGTGTCTCATTTCTGAAAGTCTTAGGTAACCCATCATATTACAGTGGCACTTTGTCAAATTGCCCATTTGTTCAATTCCACAGGAAGACATCTTTTTACCTAACAAGGCTAATTTCTTACTTCTTGACTGTGGGTAAAACTTGGGGATAATAAGTTATGTTAAGTTCAATTTCACCATCCTAAAAAGAACTCCTCTACCAATTCCAGTTTCTTATTTTTTGATGTTGGGAAGAAATTGGAAAAGGTTCTCAGTCTCTCAATACCTGTATTATAAGTGGCTTCAATGTGCTTGCTCTAAAAGCAAAGCTGTGTACCATTTATGGTCTTGAACTGTGGCTGTACAAACAAAATCAGCAAAGTCCTCCCTGTATGTGCTTTCACAAATACACACACACAGTAAGTTCACACATGTCAGTATCAGCAGAATTTAAGAATAAAGCTCTAAACTACTCCTAAAAGAGCTAGGGAAAAAGTAAGAAAACTGTTGTGCTAGAGGCAGATCATTGCAGAAAACTCCTTGAATGGTGAAACAAACATTGTAAACAATACTTTCCATTACTAACACCAAGACTTCAGGGCTGTTACAATGTACTCACATTTGCAAGTAAAACTATAATTCAGTTAACTTCAACAGAAAATTATTATCATTAAACCTTCTAATAAGCTATGGGTAAGGCAGGTTCTACTTCAGCTTGATAGGGAACATAAGTTATACATGCCAGAAAACCAGTTGGAAGAGCCTCAAACTGTAAATTTGATACTACTGGGCTGTGTTTGCTTACAAAGAATATAAAGTATACTTTCCTCTGACAGTATTACATATTACGTAGGTACGTCAAACAAACTCTCAGTTTGGTGTCAACATTGGAGGGCAATACAAATAGGCAAAATTGGCAAACACATATAGATATATAATTGATATTTACAATTATAGGAATTTTGAATTTGAAGGAGACATTAAAGATTATATGGTTCAGAGTTCCTGAAAATAATTTCATAAATCACTAGTTCTCTAGTGTGTTAAAATATGTTTTCCCTTCCATTCTTCTCCAAAAGTTTAGGAGTTCCTAAACTTTAAGCTCTCCCTTGGTCAAAATTTAGGAAGAACTCAGTGAAACAAAGTTAAATAGGCATCTTTACTGCAAGACTTTTTGGAACATTGCAGCTTTCCAAGAGATCAATTGCAGTATTTCTTAAGCTTATTTAACTACTAAGTCCTTTTTTATAGAACATGTCTAGGGTCATATTTTATGGAATATCAGTATAACTCAATCCCTCAGTTTTGTCATGTAAACCAAGGCAAAAGGCATGTTGATAGAGTTGGTATTAAAACTCAGGTCATTTAATTTCAAAAACTGTCCTCTTCTCTCAACACCAGACCACTGTTCTGTGTTATACAGCTGTGAAAGAGTATAGAACATAGTGTTTACAAATGTGTACATCAGAGCCCGGTTTTGAATCTCCCAGTTCAGTCACTTACTAGCTGTGGGCCTCAATACCTCATCTATGTAATGGAGCTAATGATAGAGTTGCTGTGAGGGTTAAAGAGTTAGTACGCGTAAAACACTTGTAACTTAGTACTATGGGAATGTTAGCTATTTATCACTATCACTATTGTTGTTATTATTATTAACCATCATCATCCCTGCTTAGGTATAAGTAATCAGAGGTAACAACAAATTCTGGAAACCCATACACACTCTGATAGTCACCAACCTCCCACCTCTCCAGTGATCATGATGGGAGGGAGTATGAGAACATCCCTCAAATGTATATGCCAAAACCCCCCAGAATCTTAGGGTAACCTAATAAAATAAAAATTTTTAATCTTAGGGTAATCTAATAAAATAAAAATTGTGTAACCTAATAAAAATTGTGAGTTATAGAATTTTTTTAAAGAAATTCAAGTTTACCACACACAATACATAAAGCTAACCAGTGTGGTCTTAAAAGAAGACACTGTTTTTAATTAGTAGTGTCACAGCACCAATCTAATGATACTAGGCCATGATTATATCATCTACTTATCATTTTACAATTCTTGGATGCTACTGAATACTTACCTAGTCATTTAGTAAGTTCATTGGCATTTACATTAAAGAAAAGAACAGATGAGATTTATATTAATAAAACAGTTATTATAGAATTACTAATGCATTTTCACTAGGTAAAAGATCTATTAGTTCCTGGCATGTGCTCCCAAAGTCCCCTCCTTTTTCCTTGTTTTTCTCCCATGTGAGACCATAAGCTGCATGAGGATAAGCAAGGATAAGCACTATGTCTCTGTTGTTCAGAAATATATTCCCAATATCTTGCTCAGAACCTATCACTTAAGTAAACACTCCAGAATGGTTTGTGGAAGAAAGGAAGGGAGGGAGAAGGGAAGGAGGGACAGTAAAAAGGAGGAAGGAAGGCAGGCAGGTGGGCAAAAAGGAAGGAAGGAAAGAAGGAAGGAAGGAAGGAAAGAAAGAAGGAAAGGAAAAAGAAAGAGACAGAGGAAGGAAGGGAGTGAGGAAAGGAAGGAGGGAGGGAGAGAGGGAGACAAGTGCAAAGTCAAGAAGAAAAAGCTGATGACTAGTAAACTAAATGAGGCCACGGTAAGCCTCTCAGTCCTGATTGGACTGAAGATGAAGTCAATGAGCACACACTATACTCAACAGATTTTCAATTTTGACCCTTTCATAAATTTACTAATGTACACTTTGTACTCATTATAAAGTTCTCCCATCATAAATTTCTCCTGCCATAAGGCTCTTGTACCTTTACCCCCTACTTCATTACTTCCCCTTATATTAATTATCCACATACTGACGGCAGCATATTTCTAGGCAGACAAGTGCTGAACTCCCAATGGTGGTGTTACAGGAACGCTCTAACCTTGATACTTAAAAACAGACGTTGGCGGGATGTCATCCAGCAGTGGAGGATGTATGAGTGTTAAACTAATGTACTGCATTACTTTGCAGATTGAGTGAGACCTGTAATGAGTAACCTCAATCTAACTGAGGGAACTTCTACATTCTGGATTAACCTCTATAAAATTTTAAGAAAAAATGAAGAGCAAACTGGAGAGGATAGAGATATTTAAATGAGAAAAAACAAAAAAGAATATCACTATTTCAGACACAGGTAACACACCCATTTTCAAAATAATCCAAATGCCATAATACAGAGGAAGAAAATGAAACAAGCCGTATGGGAAATGGTCAGAAGCAAGAAAACAGCAATGCAAATAACACAACAAAATGACAGCTTGAAATATCCATGGCCCAAGAAGGACCAACAGCCAAGTACAAGACATAACCTAAGGTACAAAGGTCATTTTGATGCCTGCGAAATCTCTGTTATAAGTTCATAAGGACGCTGAACTAGGGTTGTAATGGTATAACCCTCCTTGTATAGACAAACCATGTCATATAGGGCTATCCCAAAGAGATCTGAAAGTCCATGCAGATAATGAACAGACAGATTATTTGCTCTGTCAGACACCCTAGTAAGAGGTAGGAACCACTCAGAAAACTGGATCTCAGAGGGCAAATCCTATGCATATTTGCTCCAAAAGGATGGAGATTTTGCAATGTCTTGATCACCACTGTATCCCCAACGCTTAAACAGTGGGTTGACACACTTTTTCCATTAAGGGCCACACAATAAATATTTTAGACTTCAAGAACTTACTATTTCTGTCATAACTACTCAACTCTGCTATTGTAGCACAAAAGCAGCCACAGACAATCTGCAAACAAATGGATGTGACTACATTCCAATAAACGTTCTTTTATAAAAGCAGACAGCAGGTCATATTTATCCCTGGTCTATAATATTGCCTGGCACACGGGTGCTTAATAAATATGTGTTAATAAATGAATGTTATCCTTACCTAGAACTCTACCCTCCTCTTTAGCCACAGCCTCCTAGGGCAATGTACCAGGGCCAAAAATAATTGAGTTTACTTGTTAGAAATGATACTGATCTTGATGCTGAGGAAGTGTAAACACAGAGCCATTGATAACCATATCTCCTGCTCTGTATCCTGTAGTAGAACAGAATGAAGCCCATTGTTAGAGACAAGGAGAGATAAGTGCCATAGATAAAATCTTGACCTTGTTCAAGGGTTAGTCCTGTGGGGAAGACTGCAATTTGTTCCTGCTATCCTTTCTCCCATTCTTCCTTTTGGTAATAGAGCCCTCAAGTTTTAGTGGGGCACATAAATGGCTTACCAGCTGGGGACTATATTTCCCAGCCTCTCTTGCAGCAACATCACCAAGTTCAGACAAAGACATGTGAGCAGAAGTGACATCAGCAACTTCTGTGTCATGTTCTTAGAAGGAAACAGCTTGCTCCCCCATTTTTTCTCAATCCCAGCGGCTGGAGCTTAGACCTAACAGGAAATGATCCAGAATAAATCATGCAGAAAATATAACATGCTTAGGTATGGTGGAACAATCAGATAGAAAGAACCCGGGACTTTGGATATCATAGATCAGATGACCTCCTCCCCCTAGACTGTCTACTCACTCATGCTTTTACATAAGAGATAAATAAATCTGTCTTCTTTAAGCCCCGCTATTAAAACAGCTAAACTGATTTCCTAACTAATAAAATCCCTGAGGACCTTTCCCAAATTCCTGCCTTCCAAACTTTGATTGTTCTTCAATTCCAATGATCCTCAGAATTGTATCAGGATCTTTTCAATAAGTCATCCTTTTGCTTAATTTAGTTCCACTTCAGTTTGTGTCATTTGCAACCAAAATATTCCTGAGTAATACAAGACATAATGCTAGTAGTATCCAGTTGTTCCTCCCATGAAGAGCTTCTTTTTTTCCTTCATTGTCAGTCTTACAAGTTTAAGTTTGTATTAAATCAATAAATATGGTAATTTCCTCACAAATATATTTAGCAAACTGAGAGTAATTGTCCCAATTCTAATGGAAGACCGTGTCAAAGCCAATGATCTCTTGAGAACAGAGGAGGAAACAATTCTAGACGATTCTTAAAAGAGTACATTTCCTAAAGCACCAATTTTCAAATCATTCATGGAAATTCTTATAAGTATCTTCAACGACTGTCTTCAAATAAAAGAAAGCCATGATGGATGTATTTAATTTATATATGCTGCAGGACTTTTAGGAGACATCTATCACAAGATCATTTTGGTAAATTGAGGGTGTAAGCTGCATGCACAAACACACATACACACAGAGAAATGATGGCAGATTACATGGACTCTCACTCAGCTCCAAAAACATTCAACCGGTGTTTATTCATGTACCTTGACAATAAAAAAAAACAACAATATGTAATTGTTTCCTGAAGGAGTCATTAGGTATTGAGTGGAAACTAAAATTCTCCACAGAAAACAAAAACTAAAGACAGAGGAAATACATAATTTGTGATAGGGAGAAAATAAAGTCAATAAAAAGACAGTCTGAGCCAAAGGTATCAAAGTCAATCAAAGAAAATTAAAGAGTATGTCCAAAACACAAAAGGGACAAGCTAAGATACTAAAGAGAAAAAGGAGCAGTACTCAAAAAATAATAAAGTTGGTATCATTATTAGCAATGAGGTAGAGTATGGACAAGTCACAGAAATCAAGACATTAACTGGATATTGACCCATTATTTAAATTAAGTAACCTCAACTCTCCCCTCACCAACAAAATAAACAAATGGACTTGAACAATTTAGGAAACTATTAAAATTTAGGGGCACTCACAAAATTATATGAGGAAACTAATAATTATAAGCTGATGGTTTAGCAAATCCTGATGATGTGTATGCTGTCATAAGACAAGAATTTATATTATTTATCATTGTATCCACATCATGTAGTACAATGCCCAGCACATTCTAGGTGCTGAATTCACTTGAATAAATAAGTGATCAATAAATAATATAATTCCAGAAAGCAATACTGCATGTAAGATTTTTTATTAGTATCTTATTACAACTTTTAAAGTTCTTTCTTTTGTACTCAATATCCCATGTTTTACATATGAGTTATATAGACTAGTGAGATGTATAGACCAAAAATTATTATTGCCAATGACTTTTAAAAAAGAGAAAAAGCAAGTCAGTAACAGGCAGAGCCAGAAATAAAAATCCAGGTTTCCTGACTCATGGCCTATCACCATGAATTAATAAGATAATATGAAGAATTCCATTTGTTTATAGATGCTACCCTACCTGTATTCTGCCACCCACAAAGTTGAGAAAGAGAACAAATCTTAGAGCAAACTGTTTGAAATATAAATAGGCTTCCTTGTTTAAAAAACTTCTCACAGGAGTAAATAAAAAAGACAAAGCATGAGAGGAAAGTAGTCTGACAAACAATATCTATGGACAAGAAATACTAAGGGAGTTAGGAAAAATTAGAGGGGTTTGTCGATGAAAACCATAACATGTTGCCAGTAAAGTTAGCAAATGTTCTTCCAAGCAGCACATAAAGAGAAAATAGTGTAGAACCTTCCTCTTTCTACATAACTACACTGAGAAAATATATGAAATTATGTTTTTACCATTGTCAGTTCTTTTCTTGTAAAATGAAATGAGGGACCAGCACCTGTTTCTTAGATTTTATGTGTACAGCCTACTGATTCTCTAATCCTGTACTCTCTCTCCCAGCTTCTCTACTTAAGTTGCAGTACAAGTCTTATATCAATGAACAGCACAGTTCAAGAAAGAAATAAAGATTGGAGGGAGGGGGAGGGGAAGGAAAGAAAAAGAGAGACAGAAAAGGAAAACAAGAATTTACTGGTTTTCTAGACCTCAATACTTATTTTCATAGAAATACTAAAACATACTTAATTTTAATATATTTTTTATGGGAGAATCAAGAGTCAGCCCACCTTCTTCTTGTGAACTTGCTATTGCCATTGTATAAGACAACCAGGACAGGCAATTTAATTATTTGAGCATTCTTGTCACCATCTCTCTGGAGAAAAAATAAAAAGTGCTGAATTGCAGAACCCATGAATACTCCCACCAGAAAAAAACACTGACTTTTAACCAACTCACTGCCACTAGGATAGAACTGAGTTATAGAAAGTCCAGAAGATAACAGAATTGATTATACTATTGATTTAAAAGAATAAAGAAGCAAAACCGACCCTTTATGTATAGATTCCTACAGTAGTTTTCCCTCCTACAGCACAAATAGATTTCAAATAGCAGAATATAAACCTTAATAAGCAATTGCTCCCACAACCATCCAACGCTCATGATGTGCTCAGAAAGATTCCCGAGTGAGGGGAAAAAAACGAAGCTAGAAGGAAAGGGATTTATTTCTTTTAAGGTTTGGGAAATTTAGCAATAATGTAAGGGCCATGATTAAGAAGACTATTTAGTGATGCCTATGAAAGTAGAATGGGTTGTAAAAGCATGATAAGGCCCAGAAAAGCATGAAGTTTTGACTGAGACGTGTGAAAAGCCAGTCGTCCATCAGGAATTTTTATCAGTGGTTTTTCCCATGTATAAGACCACACTAATCCAATTCACTTATTCTTATTTTTTCATATTTACATTTTCCTCCTTTGGGGGAAGATGGAAACTTACGAACAGTGATAATTATAAGCTTGGGGGGACTTCCCTGGTGGTCCAGTGGTAAAGATTCCACCTTCCAATGCAGGGGACGCGGGTTCGATCCCTGGTCAGGGAACTAAGGTCCCACATGCCACAGGGCAACTAAGCCCACGTGCCACAACTACTGAGCTCGCGTGCCTCAAGGAGAGAGCCCACATGAAGCAAACTACAGAGCCCACATGCCCTGAAGCCTGAGTGCCACAACTAGAGAGAAGCAACGAAAGACCCCGCACCACAACGAAAGATCCCGTGGGCTGCAACTAAGACCCAACACAGCCAAAACAATAAGGAAAATAAATAAATAAATAATAAATAAATGTTTAAAAAAAAAAAAAGTAATAAGCTTGGGGAGGGGAAGGAAAGAAAGCTGCATTCCCAAAGTATCTTCTGTGAGACATCAGCTCTGTAAATATACCATGGATGGGGGAAAGTAATTAAAGTCAAATAAGTTTAGGAAACACTGCATACCATATGGCCCTATGGAGATCTATAGTCCACAAGAATAAATCAAAGGCTCTGAGAAGTCCTGCACTGAAAATCTTATTTAAGTATGTTTGATCTAACACTTGTCAAATTTTTTGACACAGAACCTCTTTTGTATGTTAAAACTAACATACCCTACCAATCTAGTATACCACACGCACAGTTTGAGAAATACTGAGCTAAAGAGTTTTTGAGATATAGAACTTGCCAATGTCTGTGGAGAAGAAATTGTCTAGATTTTCACTCTTTCCAGTAGCTAGCTTCCATGTGATTTTAATGATGTGATAGACTTAGAACAGTGAATGTCAATTTAATCAATTATAAGTCATGTTAGAAATAAACTGTAGCCTTTTAAATGTCCCTGGATAATATTAACTTGATTATAAAGCAATATAACATTATAATAGGAGAAAATGTAAGTTTATTTTATTATGTTTGAAACAAACTACAGGGAATTTAGAGTTTTACATGAACTATGTTTGTTAATACAGAAATTTCATCAGAAGAAAGTTAGGTAACAGCACTTATCATTTGCTAATTCTGAGGGAATAGCATTAGAGTCCTCATTTATTAATGAGAAACTGGTGACAATGAATTCACCACTACATTTCTAGACTCTCAATTGCTCACTAACTTCCTTTGATTGTATGATAGAACCTAGAGAAATCTAGAAGGTCCATGAAACCTAACCAAGGTGTAGGCTGTTATCCAAGAATGCCTGGGAATCTGTATGGCAGGTGGAAATTCTGTTAGGAGGAAGTAGGGGACTGTAATAGCTGACACTGGCATAATTAGCTACCAATCTGGAAAAAAACAAAGCTGAAACCCAACCCCATACCATGTACATAAACAAAACCTTAATATACCAAGTATCTAAGTCTAAAAAAGAAATAATTTAAAAATTAGAAGAATTTTATGATAATATCTGAATAATCTTGGGATAGGGAAGAACTTCTTAAGCAAGGGAGGAAACTTAGAAATCCAAGAGTAAATGTTAAACACACTTGACCACATAAAGAATTTAGAATTTTGGGCTTCCCTGGTGGCACAGTGGTTGAGAGTCTGCTTGTCGATGCAGGGGACACAGGTTCGTGCCCCGGTCCGGGAAGATCCCACATGCCGCAGAGCGGCTAGGCCCGTGAGCCATGGCCGCTGGGCCTGCGCGTCCAGAGCCTGTGCTCCACAACGGGAGAGGCCACAACAGTGAGAGGCCCGCGTACCGCAAATAAAAACCAAAAAAACAACACCAACAACAACAAAAAACCAAACCAAAACAAAACAAAAAAGAATTTAGAATTTTACATGGAAAAATATGCCAAAAAGCAAAATGTAAAGATAAATGATGAACTTGGGGAAATATCTGCAACAACACACAGAATACATACAGGACTAATACCCTTATAGAAAGAAACAAAGGGGAAAAAAAGAAACTGAGAGAAAAAAAATCCAGCAAAAGTCTAGAGGAATGCAAATGGCTAATAAATATGAAATGTGCTCCATCTCACTAGTAACTAGGAAAATGTGAATTATATTCACAATAGCACTTTTTTTTTCACAAATGGCAATTTGTGAATGGTAAAAGAGGGGTACTCACCAGAATGAAAGGAAACAACACTCTTCTACATTTTTGATGGATATGTGGATGGTGGAAGCATTGTACCTAAGGATGCTCTAGCCTTTTTGAAAGTTATTTACAATGTTTATTCAAATCAAAAATATGTTTTTATTTTCTCCCGATATTCCAGTTTTGAAAAATATACCCTATTAAAGACAAAAGCACTGGTAGGTAAGAATAGCTATATGTGGGTGTTTAATATACCATTGTTGGCAATAACAATAAAAGTGAGAAACATATAAAAGCCTATCAGTAGGAAAGGAAATTTAGAAGATTATGAAGCCATTTGTTAAATCATCTGGTTCTATGTCTATTGATCTGAGCGGTATCCACAACTCACTAACGTGTAAGTTTTAGGAAGGCAGTAAGTTATCCATCTTGCTAATCATCACATTCCCAGTGTCTAGAACACTGCTTGGCACATAGAGATATGCAATGACTAGTTTTGAATGGATAAAGTTTTAAACAAAAACTAACTGTGAAGAACATATATTATTACAGTTTTGTAAAAATATAAACACAGGGGTATACATACATACATGTATTTGTATACATATACACATATTTTATGTATATACATACATATGTACATACATGGATACATATGTACCCATGGAAATGGGGATACAAACATATATCCTTGGCTGTTAGCATTAGCATTCTATTTAAAGAGATGGAAAGCAACTTTCCCGTTACGAAGGCTTTTATTTTTTTTACTTGTCATAAAAAGAGTGAATTTACATAAGTAAGTTTTTACTAATATAATTAACAAAAAACTCTAAAGGAAAAAGTTTAGAAAACTTATTAAAGACAACTGATAAGAGATAATATAAAAAGGAAAATTCAAATTATATTCTTCATAGATCTTTTTTTGCTAGCCCCCATTGGATCCCACAACCTTGCAAAGACTAATTTAAACAAAGAATGATCTAAACCGCAGAGCTGAGGAGTAAATGTCTGGCTGCTACTATATATTTATCAAGACACCTATTAAGGTAAGCAAATGTGCAGGAAAATAAAAATATAGATAATCCATCGTAGATAACACACAGAGAGCCACCAAGGCTGTGCAAATGGATCTTTGTTCTATCAGTTCATCTTTGCTGTTAATTACGTGGCTGAAGATTGAAAATGAGTTGTTGGTGTCTCACTTGCTGGCAGTACTCTAGCCACTGTGGAGAAAGGAAACACAACACGCTGAGACTACCTTAGCACAGAGAAAAGGGGTAAGATGGGGGAGACAGTCTTGGCTGATTATCTGTTGCTCACTGCAGAGATGAAAGACATGTTTGGAAGAAAGTCAAAGAGAGCAGGAATAAACAGGCAACTCAGACATTTGGAACCTCTTTTGAAAAAAAAGAACTTGGTGACACAGCTCTTAGATAAAATAGCTATTAAACAGGGAAATGTTACTTGTCCCATAGAATACTGAAAGCAGTACAATGACTCCATCTCAGAAAGAATATAGGCAGATTTTCAAACATTTAAGAGACAATATATTTGGGAGTCCAATTTTTTGTCTTAGTGCCAAAGGGATGGAATTAATTTGTTCTAATTAAAGATCTCAAAAAGATCACTGCCACTTTACTCCAGTAAAAAACTTGTCATAAAAATACAAATTAGGAGTAAAAGTTGAAGTGTATCATTTCTTTATAATTGTTTTTATTTTATCAATAAGTTAATATTATTAATGTCATTCATTTTTTCCAAGAAGATGACATGAGGATTTATGCTGCACTTTGAAACATTCTGCTTTCATCTTAGGAGGAACCCAGTTTAAGCTTTGATACACGTATGCTCGATCGTGGGCTTCTAGCCAAGGTGCACCTCATTAATCAGAAGATCAAATGTGTGTTCAGTGGGAGACACAACTAGGAAACCACAGGTGATAGCCAACGGCTCCATTTAATAAAGGGTTCACAAACAGAGTGCTGTGCTGGGACTCCTGTCACCTGTGTTTGGCTCTTCTGCCATTTTGTCATTGACATGAGAACAGTTACTGTGTCATAAAGAGATCCCAAGCTTCTCGTTACACTGCAGTTTAACTCTATGCTTTAGAGCAATTCCATAACATGCTGCATGATGTAAAATCTGTTTGCTTAGTTTTTTGTTGTGGTTGCTATTGCTGAATTTATTACTGGTTTGTCCCGAGAACATAAAAACCTATGATTCTGTTAGGTAGATAGGCACTGTTGATCGTTACGGGCACAGATTTTAAAATGAGAATGGAACTGGAGTCGATAATAATAAATTAACCCTGCTAATTATAGTTGTGTGATATTAGAGAAATTATTCTCTCTAAACTTCTTTTTATTCATCTATAAAATGCGAAGAATAAGATCTACCTTATAGGTTGCTCTTTATAGGACAGTATATAAAATAATATATAGAAAGTAATTGTGTATACAGAAAGCATTCAACAAATGGTAATAAAAAATTGGAAATGGGGCAATAAAGAGGAGAAGAGTCATGAATTTTCTCTAAACAAAGGTTTAAGAATGTCCAAGCATTGTAAACACATTTTTTTTTTACCATGGATTAATTTCCCAAAGTCATAATCCCCTAACAGTCCCAAAGGATCTATTTCTCAATCCTAAATCTTAAATGCATGGAAAGGTTTGACAGATCTGGAAAAATAAGCAGGTGCTTTTAAGTGATTACTCTTTCAAGTGTTTGATTTGGTGTACAGTTATTTTGATATCTATTTTCATTCAATTAGGAAAAGTTATAGTAATAGAAGAAACAGAAATGAGAGAATGTGAATTGTCATCCCCTATTGAAAACTGGTAAAGGTCTAACTGATATCAAAAAGACAACAATAAATTCTAAGAAAAACGGTACTAAAACTAAACTTGTCCTTAGCTGCTTGTCACAGGGCATGGTACTCTGCTTTGTTGCTGTATGCATTATGGATAAGAAATACCTGGGATTGAATTCTGACTCCATCAGGACTATAGCTAAGTCATTTAGCCTTCCTGTGCCTCAGTTTCCACATTATGGAAGCAAAGCTATAAGCATACCTGCTTCATTTGAGTGGGCCATAGAATCTGCATGTTTAGTCATCTCCTTGACAATTTTTATGCACACTGAAGTTTAAAAACCACTGCTGTAAAGTAATGCTTCTAAGAATAGCAATAAAACAGCAAATAAAATATTTCTAACACCCAAAGTAAGTGAGTTTATGTGGCTTCACTGAATCATTATCCTGGGTACACTTAGTAGCTAGATCCTTTATCACAAATAGGCAAGTTTGGCATATACAATATGCTTCATGGGGTGTGTGTGTGTGTGTGTGTGTGTGTGTGTGTGTGTGTGTGTGAGACCAGCAAGATGAAAGAAGGAAATAGGGAGGAAAGAAAGAAAACACCCACATGATTCAAAGCAGATTTTTCCATTAAGTGTCTGTTGGCTGTAACTGCATGATAACACTTGTGAATATGATACTAATGATGCAGTTGCCTAATAGGCTCAACACAAATAATGCAGAAAATTACAAATAATGCAGACTCAATTACCACTGAATGCAGGCAAAAGGCAATCGAAGATACAACACGCTTCATTCCTTCATTCCTTTATCCCTATTCATCCCTTCATTCCTTTATCCCTATTCATCCCTTCATTCCTTTATCCCTATTCATCCCTTTATTCCTTTATCCCTATTCATCCCTATCCCTATTCATCCCTTCATTCCTTTATCCCTATTCCTTCTACTCAGTTAAGATAGGCCTAGACGCAAAAAAAAAAAAAAAAAAAAAAAAAAAAAAAAAAGATAGAGCTAGAGAAATTCCCTTTTCCAGCTATTGTCTATGTCCTCTCAAAGGCATACTTCTCCCCCAGGTTCTTTGACTCATCCCAATATCAGAGCCAACAGTTATTTGTATAATGTTTATATAGCCCAATCCCTATCATGGAGGAGACAGAGACAGCCACCCTGGGTTTGGGGAAGGAAATTAAGCTGTCCTACATGCTTTCTAGAGGTGAGGTTTGATATTAGGAGTTTTTCATACATATTATCTCATTTTATCTTTATGACTACCCTATAAGGTACATATTATTATCTCCATATAAGGACAGGAAGCTGGAAGCTCAAAGAGTTCAAGAAACTTGAACAAGTTACTTAGGCTCATAAATGACACAGTGGGATTCAAGACAAATTTATCTGATTTCTATAATTCATACATTTTTGACTACCAGGAATAAAGCCAGGCCTATTAAAATAGACAGAGTTCTTAGTTCCAAGCAACAAAACCAGACTTGGCAGACATAGTAGATAAGGAATTTACTAAAAGACTATTGGGCAGTTCACAGCATCAATGAGAGAGCCAGAGAACCACAATGGAATCTTCCAGATGGGCAGTATTTCATCACATCACAGAACTCGTCCAGTAAGGAAACAGCCACCATAGAGTTGACATGGAGTCTAGATGCTATAGATGACAACTGCCATGGATGCCCTGGGAACTCAGGCTCACTGTTGTCACCATTACTGCCAAAGAGTATTCCCCACAATCCCTCCTTCTCTGCATGACTAAGCTTCCAATTATTTAGGTCTTGCTTTACACATTGTCTCATTTAATGT
This sequence comes from Neophocaena asiaeorientalis asiaeorientalis, assembly GCF_003031525.2. NCBI lineage: Eukaryota > Metazoa > Chordata > Mammalia > Artiodactyla > Phocoenidae > Neophocaena > Neophocaena asiaeorientalis. The sequence goes on from NW_020173388.1 coordinate 2,635,287, forward strand.
ATTTTGTATGCATTATTGCATTTATTCCCCACAAGGGCTCTATGGGGGTACACTTTCATTATCCTCAATTTCCAGACAAAGAACTGAGCTTCAGATAGTTTAAGCGATTTGCCCAAGATCACAAAGCCAGTAGGTGGTAGTGCCACTTAACTCCCATTTGTTGGTGACACTCTAAATTTAGTTAAAGGTTCACCATGTTTTTGGAATTACAAAAACCTGAGTTCAAATCCTAGCTGTTCAAATCCCTACTCTGAGGGGAAAAAAAAAGTCTGGCACTATGCATCTATCTGGTGGAGACTAGGTCATATGGTCATGCCCTAGGTTTGAGAGAGGCTGGGAGAGCTAGTACCTGGCATTTTCATCTTCTTTGGTAGGAGACTGGCTCTGCCTCTCAACTATGCTCATGGAAATCACAAACATGGAAAGTGGGTTGAAATGTGGACAACTGGAAAAAATGGCAAATGTCTACCACAATCTATCTTTTGGTTGCCCAACACCAATAGATAGTCTTCTTTCCATACTTACATACCCACTTCCTAAATTTTTTCCTTCAAACATACTGTGATTGCTATACAACCAAAAAATATACTCATCAGTTATCTACACCAAAATTATCAATTACTGACTGTATCCAGAGTCAGTAATCCAGAATCACTGGGTAGTATCCACTCCTCATCTTGGTTTATTTGGTCTCATTATTCTATAACCCATGGGCTTGACTGCATAGTTAACCACCACCAACACACACTTTATAGAAGATTGGGAGAAAAGGAGTGAGAATGATAGGAAATTTTGTTCAAGAAAAACATGCTGTATAAGCCAGGAGAGACTGGGTTATACTACAGTGATAAACCCCAAACCTCAGTGGTTCCAATAACATTTATTTCTTACCTGCACTACATGTCTACTGTGAGTTAGCTACAACTCTCTCCCCATGGTCTGTACTTTAAAACCCACATTGGTGGATCTAACTATAATACTGCTGATCTAATGGCAAAAGGAAAAGAGGATACAAAGAACGATTCACTGACTTAAATTTCTACTAATAGTAATTCATACCACCTCTGCTCACTTTCCACTCACTACAGATATTAAATAGTTAAGACTGAAGTTATTGGAGTGGAAAAATATATATTCTCTCCTTAGAGAGAAGTAGCAAGTATTGGGGAACAATAACACAATCCACCAGTATCTACAATTTTAAATTCTGGTCACAGCAAGGAACATGAGATGGATGTTCCTGCTCATGGTCACAAGGCCATAGATTGTTTTTATAACTTCTTTTACTCACCCCCCATTCTGCCATTGCTTTGCCTACAACCAGCACTTCAGATTGTTGGGATTCTTTAACTAGTAGACTTTAAATGACAATAATGAGAGGAACCACACGGGAAAGTATGGGTTCTCTCCATTCTTCCCTTACTCCCATTGGGCAGCTTCAACCTTGACAATCAGAATCAATCATTATGGCCAACACTATGCCCCTTTTCTGTGACTAGTCACCAGTGACTAATGTCTTAGCTTCCAAATTGTTGGAACCACAGTAGGAACCTCAAGTGGAAAGATTACCTGTGTGAGTAAAACTTCTCTAAACCAACCAAGTCCAGAGTCACAGGGACAATTAAGAAATTTTTAATAAGTGGACCAATTAGTCATGGTACATTGATACACCCCCTCCATCTTTTCCTCCTTGGGTCTAGTTCTGGGTATTCCGGCTACTGAAGAAACAACTCCATGTATTGGTCACTGATTTAGTGGACAAAATACAATTATAGAAGAGTACCTTAAACTTATAAGATGTCATCTCCTAGATAGTCCTATAACTGTATATCCAATAGTCTAGTTAATGGTTCTGGATGATGGGGGAACATACTAAGACTATGAATATCATAGAAGTTAGCCTACTGTTTTACATCTTTCACTGTGAATAATTACTTACTGAAAAGAGAGTGGCTTTGTTCTTTCATTGTAATGCAGCTCCCTAGTGAGAAGCAGTTTTTATTGTAGTAATACTGTACAAAGTATTAAGGAAGTCTATGGATGTTGGAAGAACATGTCAGAATAGGAAGAAAAATAAAAAACCACAACATGTAGCAAAGAGACCTAGCACTTCCCCTTAATGATAACAGGACCACCTAGGACATATCAGGGACTCAGAATTTCATTCTGACACTAACAGTAAAAATAGTCAAGTCATATTTTATGAAGGGCAATCAATCTTGTTGATTTCATGCATAGCCACCATCTTCTTCACTCATGGGAACTTCTTCCAAAACCTATTAAAAAAGTATATCAAAGTGGCCAGCAAAGAAGTCTTCAAACAGGCACAGGGTAAATCATCTTGTCCTGATTATTAAGAACCTCACATTCAGTGAAGTGCTTTTTATGAGCTTTCACATATGATATAGATAGGTAGGTAGGCAGATAGATAGATATTAATAAATAAATAGTATGAACTAATTCTAAGAGGCTCATCTACATACTCCTTCAAATCTCCTTGTCACAAATCCTCCAAACCCATTCTTTCCAAACCTCTGATCATCTAGCCAAATCATTTGCCACTGTTTATAAAGAGATATATATACTCATCTCAGGCCATCTTCCCTTCCAGATTAATTAGATAATGGTGTACATTATTAAACTCTGTTCCCTGAGAAATTTTTTCATTGTCTTTCAAGGCCACCAATGCATGATAATATCACAACAGCACACATAACTGGTGCCAGCATATTGATTAAAATCATCTATAAAATAGGCACAGATATTTTCTTTCTCAACTGATTGATATAGGGAACTCAACAATGATGCTATAAATATGGATTGAGAAAAAGGAAGCTAAGTGACCTAACAAACAAACACACTGGAAGTATAATCTCCCTGATCATGCATCTTGGTTTAACTTCACTACCTACTCAGGCCCAGTCCCATACATCTCACTCCAATTGACGAAAAAGTATTGCTGGGCATCCTAAATGAATGGCTTTTGATTCAGATAACACACAGTTCAAACTGGGCAGCTTGGGTGGCTTGGTTATCTCCTGTCTCTGATCAGACTTTAGTCTCTATCAGGGTCCATTAACAAGGCAAAATCTGTTTTTCAAAGAAAGAATAATTACTTCCTGAAAGGAGCATGCCTTCGCTCCAAAGCCGTCTTAGGTATTTTCACTCTGATTTCCCTACCTGCCACAGGCTCCAATAAACGTTTCAATTTGTTTCAGACACTTTGACCACTACTAAGTGGATACACCAACTAGTAAGAGTTGAAAGAGTTGCTTATACTGCAGTTTAGATCAGCTACAGAAGCGTCTTTTACTCTAGACACCACAAAAAGCTTGCAGCTTTTGTAAACGAGTCATATATGGCATATATTGATCCCAAAACGCAAAGAAGCCCTTCAAGCATCATCTCTATCTTACTGATAGAGAAGAAAAGTCTAGCAACTTTTCTTTCCAATTTGAAGACATTTCCAGATATTTCATAGACTTCTGGAGCTTCAGAAATTTCACTGAAGTTGTAGACCCCTCTATTTTGAGAGATTTATTTCCCACCCTCTAGCAATTATGCATCATCTCAAGGCACCTGCTCTCCATTTCCTAACAGCATCATGCCATCAATATAGTACACCAACATGATTTCCTGTGGGATGGCGGGTTAATGAAAGTTCCTGCAAACTAAATTGTAGCACAGAGCTGGAGAGTTGATATAACTCTAAAGTAAAGGTGATGAGGGCATATAGTTATCTTTATCAAATAAAAGCAAACCTCTTCTGGGTACTGACTATGTATTGAGATAGAGAAAAGAGTCCTGTTAAAAACTTTCAACTCTCACCATCCCTTCATGCAGACTAGACCCCTAATGTAAGGCACCTAAAGTGGGAGAGAAATGTCTGCTCTCTCACTTCTGTAACTCTAGCATGCCTGAGAGGACAGATGGAAACACAACTACTTCTAAAATTCCTCCTCCTAGATCTAATCCAGCACATGGCTTTAGGCAAAGAGAAAGGATGAATGTAAAAAGCAAGGGCTCCCTTACTTAGTTATAGTTCTTTTCTTGCTGTCACAGCTCCCCTTAGACAAGACATCCACGTGGTAGGCATCCAGACGCTGGCTTACTTGTGGGACACATATATACCGTCTTCAGAGAGTCAAACAGGGCTGCCTCACTGCACAGTTCCCCAGTGTGAGAGCCCAAGGTACAACGCAATCTCTCCCACTCAATCTCAGCATCCTCCACTCATGGTACACCCCAGTCTCACTTGCTGCTGGGCTCCCTCAAATATGGTTCAAGTGGTTCAAGCTCAGCTATTTCCCATGCCATTTACTTGATACATGGGAAACTAGAATATCTCTGCACCACCAAATTTGGGGAAGGCAGTCCTCAAAGGACCTATGCCGAGTTCCTTAATGTAGGGGTCCTCAGACTGCAAGTGATTCTTTTGAAGACTCCCTTCACTTGGTTTTGGGCTGAGGTAAGCACCCCATCCTGTTGCCACATTGCAAACACTGTTCCAAGGCTGACCATGAAGATTCTTTCTCCCCTCTCCAATCTTTTCAAATGGGCTGAGAAGGCAGTGATTGGTTGGTAGCTCACGGTAATTCTATTAAGTCCTTATTAAGCCCTGTAGACGTAAGTCTGGCCCCAAATGTGGTGGGTTTTTTTTTTTTAATGTGGAATATTTAATACCTGTAATTTTCATCTGTGGACCCTAATGCAAATTCCTAGGCAAACAGGAAATACCCTTCTATAGAGAAAGACAAACAGACAGACAAAGAACTGTAAAGGTTTCGTTGCAAAATAGTGGATAACTCCAACACAATACCTAGATGAAAGTTAAAATGTAATCATTTAGATTTTAATTGTAATATTTTTAGCACTACTAATAATCAACATTTAATTTGTTCCAGACAATATTCCAAGCTCTTTAGATATATCACTTCACTCCATCCAATTAAAAGCCATTAATTTTAATATCTGCATTTTATAGATGAGTAAACTGAAACTTAGCAGAATTAAAGTAACTTGCCAAGGGCAGACAGCTCTTCTTAACACCAAATCACTACACAGTGTCCAAATCACTCCATTTTACTGCCTGTCAATTATCTTTTTTTGTTAATAGTTCTCTTACTTGTCTACTAATATTTTTAACTTTAAAATGCCACAGAAGCACTAGGGGGCAGGAGTCCCAGCAATTGCCAAATATTTTGCATACATGTTACATTGTTCTACAGTTTGGATAAGTCTCTTTTTTTTCTTCTCTATTCCTAAACAAAAACAAAAGTGTGCGTAATAAGAAAGAATTGCAAAGTTTTGTTACACAGGCTTATTGTGGACAAATTTTCTTCCTCTTTATTTTCACGTGTTAATAAATCTGACAGCGCTGATTCAAGTGCCTCTCTCTACTCAGTGGAGAGAAGGGAGAGAAGAGGAATGAGAGTCTTTGTATCCGGAACTCTCATTGTCTTCTTAACTAATAGCCTGAGACTGAGCACTGAATAAACTTGACTTGATTTCCCTGGAGTCATCATCTTCCTCCACAGCCTTCCTGGGTGAGAGAAGATGATGGCAGGGCAAACTCAATGACATGACACTTGGCACACATTCTGAAACTCTTTGATTGCCCAAGGGCATACAACTCGGCCTTGAATAAATGCAGATTGAACTAAGGACTGTACTTTCTTAGCTTCTTGCCAAAATTTGCTGTCTTTTGAAAAAGATTGGAAATGTAGGAACCTGCAATCCCTATTACCATTATATCTTCCACAAAGAGCACCTTTAACTGAAAGGCTTGTTGAGGATTTCATTTTAATAGTCCAGTTGCCAATTCTGAAGGAGGAGAAAGGAAACGTAGAATTGGAAATTGATGAAGCAATTCTGACTGGGGAATGAAGAGGAGGAGGGGGAGGAGAACCTTGATGAGTAATGACATAATTAATACACTTCAGTCTTTGTTTTCTCTAGTGAAGATTCTATGTTCTCCATTGTTTATCTTTGGGTATAATTTTAATTAAAAGAAGCATAGTCTAACTATTGTAAGGGCTGCAATAAGCATAATTCTGTCCCCAAAGTTCCCACAGTGTAGGCAGCTGGGTACTACTTTGAAAGTCATCAAAAATGTGGAAAATAAAACACTTAAAACCATCTATTTTGTTGATTCAAGCTTATTCAACCTTTTGCTAGTGGGAGCTTTTACTGTACACTTGAGTTGCTCACTTGATAGTATTTGCCTCCAGTGAAATCCTGTTTAGGAACTCATATTCTTTTACATGCTGAGATGCAAACTGTTTTGAACAGAGCTAGCTTCATTAAAATGATTTCTTACCATTACATGGTGACCTAAATGACAATTGACTTTTGCCTTCCATTAGCAGAATGCATTCAGATTTCATTTTCATGTATGAATGAAATTCACGCTTCATATCATGTTATTTTAAACAATACTACAACGTGGATTTATGAACAGTGCTTTAAAATCTATTTCCAAAGTTGGTATCTTTTAAAGGATAACCTATGAGGAGTTCTATGCCCTTATACGTTCTACTTCCCTGAAAATGCATCACAGCATTTAAAGATAATTAGCCTTATACTCTTAGTACACCATAAGCTTCTATTGGAATGTGTTATATAATCAGAAACAAAGGATTTCTCCCTCTCTCCTACTACCAGGCATTGTAAAACACACAGAAGCAAGAACTGAACTGGCATAAAAATGGCTTGCAAACACTGATTAAATAGCACCAAATCCTTACAAATTATTTCCCACTCTTGTTACACATTTTGGTTTATCCTATATCCTGCATGAATTAATAACAACAAACTGCTCATATCAGCAAGATATGAACAGATTAGTAATCGAAGTAAAATTTCAGATTAGTCTGAAATTTTACTTCAATTACAGAAAGAGAAAATGGATTTTGGAAAAAAAATAAGAAACACTCCTTGATTATCCAGGTCCATCATTTCTCCCCTTATTTTTCAGTTCAGATTTTATTTTTTCACAATTTTGGAACAGAACATGTTACTGCTTCTGAACTCTTGATGAACACAAAAAGCCCACAATTGGTGTTTATTTGATCAAACACATGGTTAATGTGGTGAATTGCATGTAGTCCCAACCTTTTAAATCTCTCTGAAGAATTACATTTCTGTCCACAGGCATGTCACTGTTAAAAAATGAGCCACCTAGGGGCTTCCCTGGTGGCGCAGTGGTTGAGAGTCCGCCTGCCGATGCAGGGGACACGGGTTCATGCCCCCATCTGGGAAGATCCATCATGCCACTCCTGCGGCTGAGCCCATGAGCCATGGCTGCTAAGCCTGCGAGTCCGGAGCCTGTGCTCCACAATGGGAGAGGTCACAACAGTGAGAGGCCCGCATAATGCAAAAAAAAGAAAAAAAATGAGCCACCTAATAAAAGAACACAGAGTATATTAATATGTAATTTCTTTCCCAGTATGAACACTAATTACTGACAGTGCAGACCTTATGCTTGCTCCTTGATATGGATCTACTTTCGAGCTCTCTTGGTTTGTGTCATCACTCTTTCTACTCTCACACATTTTCATTTTAAAGCCTCCTGAAGATAGGCAGGGGGGCTATTTAGTATTTTAGTACATCTAACACAATTTAGCTTGAAAATTTGTAAAAGGGGGAGGGATGGAGAAGAAGAACTACAATTCTGCAGTCTGTAGAAGGAAAACCACATTCACAGAAAGATAGATAAAGTGAAAAGGCAGAGGACTTTGTACCAGATGAAGGAACAAGATAAAACCCCAGAAAAAAAAACTAAATGAAGTGGAGATAGGCAACCTTCCAGAAGAAGAATTCAGAATAATGATAGTGACGATACAGGACCTCAGAAGAAGAATGGAGGCAAGGATGGAGAAGATGCAAGAAATGTTTAACAAAGACCTAGAAGAATTAAAGAACGAACACCTAGAAGAATTAAAGAACAAACAAACAGAGATGAACAATACAATAACGGAAATGAAAAACACACTAGAAAGAATCAATAGCAGAATAACTGAGGTAAAAGAACGAATAAGTGACCTGGAAGACAGAATGGTGGAATTCACTGCCATGGAACAGAATAAAGAGAAAAGAATAAAAAGAAATGAAGACAGCCTAAGAGACCTTTGTGACAACATTGAAAGCAACAACATTCGCACTATAGGGGACCCCAAAGGAGAAGAGAGGGAGAAAGGACCCAAGTAAATATCTGAAGAGATTACAGTCAAAAACTTCCCCAATGTGGGAAAGGAAATAGCCACCCAAGTCGAGGAAGCACAGAGAGTCCCCCACTATTATTATTAAAGTCCCCCACTATTATTGTGCTATTGTCAATTTCCTCTTTTATAGCTGTTAGCAGTTGCCTTATGTATTGAGGTGCTCCTATGTTGGGTGCATATATATATAGAATTGTTATATCTTTTTCTCAATTGATCCCTGGATCATTATGTAGTGTCCCTCCTTGTCTCTTGTAACATTCTTTATTTTAAAGTCTATTTTATCTGATATGAGTACTGCTACTCCAGCTGTCTTTTGATTTCCATTTGCATGGAATATTTTTTCACATCCCCGCACTTTCAGTCTGTATGTGTCCCTAGGTCTGAAGTGGGTCTCTTGTAGACAGCATATATATGGGTCTTCTTTTTGTATCCATTCAGAGAGCCTGTGTCTTTTTGTTGGAGTATTCAATCCATTCATGTTTAAGGTAATTATCGATATGTATGTTCGTATTACCATTTTCTTAATTGCTATGGGTTTGTTTCTGTAGGTCCTTCTCTTCTCTTCTGTTTCCCAATTAGAGAAGTTCCTTTAGCATTTGTTGTAGAGCTGGTTTGGTGGTGCTGAATTCACTTAGCTTTTGCTTGTGTGTAAAGCTTTTGATTTCTCCATCAAATCTGAAGGAGATCATTGCCAGGTAGAGTAATCTTTGTTGTAGATTCTTCCCTTTCATCACTTTAAATATATTGTACCACTCCCTTCTGGCTTCTAGAGTTTCTGCTGAGAAATCAGCTGTTAACCTTATGGGAGTTCCCTTGTATGTTATTTGTCATTTTTCCCTTGTTGCTCTCAATAATTTTTCTTTTTCTTTAATTTTTGTCAGTTTGATTACCATGTGTCTCTGTGTGTTTCTCCTTGGGTTTATCTTGCCAATGGACAGATCATCAAGACAAATAATTAATAAGGAAACACAAGCTTTAAGTGACACAATAGACCAGATAGATTTAATTGATATTTATACGGCATTCCATCCAAAAACAGCAGATTACACTTTCTTCTCAAGGGCACATGGAACATTCTCCAGGATTGATCACATCTTGAGTCACAAATCAAGCCTCAGTAAATTTAAGAAAATTGAAATCATATCAAGCATATTTTCTGACCACACTGCTATGATATTAGAAATCAATTACAGGGAAAAAAACGTAAAAAACACAAACACGTGGAGGCTAAACAATACGTTACTAAATAACCAAGAGATCACTGAAGAAATCAAAGAGGAAATCAAAAAATACCTAGAGACAAAATACAATGAAAACATCAGGATCCAAAAATCTATGTGATGCAACAAAAGCAGTTATAAGAGGGAAGTTTATAGCAATACAAGCCTACCTCAAGAAACAAGACAAATCTCAAATAAACAATCTAACCATACATGTAAAGGAACTACAGAAGAAAGAACAAACAAAACCCAAAGTTAGCAGAAGGAGAGAAATCAGAAAGATCAGGGCAGAAATAAATGAAATAGAAACAAAGAAAACAAGAGCAAAGATCAATAAAACTAAAAGCTGGTTCTTTGAGAAGATAAACGAAATTGATAAACCTTTAGCCAGACTCATCAAGAAAAAGAGGGAGAGGACTCAAATCAATGAAATCAGAAATGAAAAAGGAAAAGTTACAACAGACACTACAGAAGTACAAAGCATCCTAAGAGACTACTACAGGTAACCTTATGCCACTAAAATGGACAACCTGGAAGAAATGGACAAATACTTAGAAAGGTATAACATTTCAAGACAGAACCAGGAAGAAATAGAAAATATGAACAGACCAATCACAAGTAATGAAACTGTGATTAAAAATCTTCCAACAAAGAAAAGTCCAGGACCAGACGGCTTCACAGGTGATTTCTCTCAAACATTTAGAGAAGAGCTAACCCATCCTTCCCAAAGTCTTCCAAAAAATTGTAGAGGAAGGAACATTCCCAAACTCACTCTATGAGGCCACCATCACCCTGATACCAAGACCAGACAAAGATACTAAGAAAAAGACAACCCTCAGGGTGGGAGAAAATATTTGCAAATGAATCAACAGACAAAGATGAATTAATCTCCAAAATATATAAACAGCTCATGCAGCTCAACATTAAAAAAACAAACAACCCAATCCAAAAATGGGCAGAAAACCTAAATAGACATTTCTCCAAAGAAGACATACAGATGGCCAAGAAGCACATGAAAAGCTGCTCAACATCAGGACTCATTAGAGAAATGCAAATCAAAACTACAATGAGGTATCACCTCACACCAGTCAGAATGGGCATCATCAGAAAATCTACAAACAACAAATCCTGGAGAGGGTGTGGAGAAAAGGGAACCCTCTTGCACTGTTGGTGGGAATGTAAATTGATACATCCACTATGAAGAACATATGGAGGTTCCTTAAAAAACTAAAAATAGAATTACCATATGACCCAGCAATCCCACTACTGGGCATATACCCTGAGAAAATCATAATTCAAAAAGACACATGCACCCAAATGTTCACTGCAGCACTATTTACAATAGTCAGGTCATGGAAACAACCTAAATGCCCATTGACAGATGAATGGATAAAGAAATGTGGTACATATATACAATGGAATATTACTCAGCCATAAAAAGGAACAAAATTGGGTCATTTGTAGAAACGTGGATGGATCTAGAGACGGTCATACAGAGTGAAGTAAGTCAGAAAGAGAAAAACAAATAAATATCGTATAGTAATGCATATATGTGGAACCTAGTAAATGGTACAGATGAACCGGTTTTCAGGGCAGAAATAAAGACACAGATGTAGAGAACAAACGTATGGACACCCAGGGGGAAAGTGGGAGGGGTGGGTTGTGGTGTTGGGATGAATTGGGAGATTGGGATTGACACATATACACTAGTATGTATAAAATAGATAACTAATAAGAACCTGCTGTATAAAAAAATAAATTAAATAGAATTTTTAAAAGGGGAGGGATGAGTGTATTCTAATGTACTTTCAGAAATCAATTTGGTTTCCATGAAAAGAAATGTCATTATGTTAAATTATTCCCCTCTTGAAAGTACTTTCTCAGTTGCTTTCTGGCAGTCTTATTAACCTGTAAAAATAATTCAGTTGCCTAACATTTGTTTTCTTCTTAGCTTCCAGTTGAGCATTATGTAAATGTGGGGTTTCTACAAATTATAGGAGCTTCAAATGTTCATTTCAATAGTTGTTTTTTTGTTTTTTGTTTTAAATAGCAGAGTCTGGTAAGAGGGAATGATTCTCACAAGAGAAATACACAGTGTTTATCATTTGATCTACCCTTACATCTCTCTTTCTTCATCAAGCCTTTATGTTTATTCCACAGGCCACTTCCCACAAATTCTCATTTCTCACTAAGAAGAGCTTTTCACAACATAACAAACCTGAAGAGGCAAATTCCTGTCCACTCATTAGTCCTTAAAACTATTTGATATCAAAAATATATCCAAAGCTCTTTGAGAACTTACATTTTTAGAATTGTGATAATATTCATCTTTACTCCTCCAATGCCTGGCATAGTGTCTGAGACATATAGAAAACTCTAGTTATCTTGGCTTCCATCTCTCCCAGCACTGAACTTTGAACACTCAGAAATACTTATGATCAAGTATATGACCATCAATTTAATGAATACTCAAGTTAAACCAGTTGTCTATTGTAAGTGGCTTAAAAATCAAACTTTATACTGCTTTGACTAACATGTACCTTTGAGGGCAGAGAATGAAGCTGACCTCATCTACTTCTAAGATTGAGAAAAGTGGCGACTATAACACCTTGACCTTTCATAGCTAAAATTTTAAGTTAATGGGATCATTATATCAGGGTTTTCTTTAAAGGTCAGAAAAAGAAGAAGACCCATTACGAGGATGCCCACAACTTAAAGCAATACCAGTGAAGAATAAAAAGACACGACATGATGCCTGGAAGCAGAGAAGCCATCCACGGTGCCTGTGTCAGGATGCTCAAGAACAATACTTGACAAACATTGAGAGTGGAAGAAAGACAAAGTGTAGAAACTAAAGAAACTTGCCTTTGAGTAGTTTCACTTTTCAAATAAGGCATTAAGCCCCAGAAAATGGCCAAAGCAAGAGATAACAAAAGTCAGGAATTAATAGAAGTACTTTTTGTAATTTGTTTAGCTCTGTCCAAAGTCCTCCACCCAAGGTGCAAAGGTTACATGCCCAGGATGCAGGGCAGTGTCTGACACATAGTAAACACATGTAAAGATTTGTTGTTCAATGAATGTGTCTGTCCTTATGTAACTAAACTTGCACTTTTATCTGATAGCTTAGATAATATACAAATTGCAGCCCTTAAAAATATTAAAGGCCTAGCCTTGTCTTACCTTGATTACAACCTGTGACAGGGAAGAACTCAAATGTAAAAATAACCTATCAGAAGTTGATAGGCTGGTTTCGGAGTTGGTTATTTGTTATTTGTTAATATTCTCAGACAGTAGTTCAACTTCCAAGGGATCTCTTAGCCTACAAGCTTTCCTGCTCGCTGTGTTCTTGTTTTTCCTGTGAGGACTGGTTGTGAGGATTTCCTGGGACCCTGTAAGGCCCTACTGCATGGCCAAAACCCTGACCAGCCTTATTTCCATTGGTCCTATAATAACCACTCCTTCCCTCCCATTCTTGGAAGTTACCTGAGTGACTCTTTTCCTTGAAACTCAAAGTTCCCAACAAATATATATGTAGGGAAATCTTTATTTTTTTTAATTCAAATATATATTTTTTAAATGGTGTTTTATATCAATTATTAGTATTTTGCCTTCCCTTATAAAATTTGAATATCTTTTGATAAAGATTGTCATCCAAAAATATTTGATTCCTAAGCTTCAGTGGTTCACCAGATAACAGGCAGTTACTTAGTTACATGATCCATTTTACAGTATTATCACAGGCATAATATAACAAATTTCTGCCCCACAATTAATCTCTTAATCTCTTTGTATAATGTCCCAGTAATTAACCTTGTAAACTCCCCTTGAAGGATACATTTTAAAGAGCCAAATCACCCTTCCCTACCCAACAATGACCTGGTTTGACCTCCTAATCAGCCCAATTCCCTTATTCCCCTTGCTTTAGACTCACCCAACAAAGGAATGTTCTATAAAGCATTATCTATTGATCTCTAACTCTGCTTCATGAAATCAAGAGAAAGTGGGACAAAAGGGGACAATTTTGAAAATGAAATGGGGAAAGGAATGCATCTGAGCCAGAAATGGACATTTTGTAATAGCTGGTTCCATCTTATCATTTTGTCGTTTTATCTCTTTTTCCTCAACACCAGGCTTCACATTCTCTTACAATTTTTACAAAGCATGCATGATTACCTTCGCATCTGGAAAGAAAATATTCTACCTGTAAGGGTGGCCAAGTTGTCTCCAAAGACCCACAGAGTTTTGTTTGTTTATTCTGTCAGCAGCAAAAAAGATAATGTAGAACATCAATGGGGCACTGGTCTCTAACACATCTTTTTTTTCTTGGTTTGTGCCTGAAACATTTGCCTTTACCACAGGGTATAGTGTTAAAGTATGTGACTTTTATAATAGCTTTTTTTGTGTGTGTGTGGTATGTGGGCCTCTCACTGTCGTGGCCTCTCCCGTTGCGGAGCACAGGCTCCGGATGCGCAGGATCAGCGGCCACGGCTCACGGGCCCAGCCGCTCCGCGGCATGTGGGATCTTCCCGGACCGGGGCACGAACCCGTGTCCCCTGCATCGGCAGGCGGACTCTCAACCACCGCGCCACCAAGGAAGCCCCTATAATAGCTTTTTAATTTAATTTTTTAATTTGCTGACTGATTGCTTAATGTCTAGTGGTCCTGACCTAGAAGTGCTTCTCATACTTTATTTCATTTTTTTACCTTGCTAAATCTAAATGTCTGTACACCTTGCCTGCTTTGAGGTGACATTCTAGATATATAGATACAGATATAGATACAGACAAAGATCTGATTTCATCCGTTTGACTTGTGGTCCTCTCTCTTAAATTCTGCCCATTTTATAGGTCTCTCCATGTAACATTATTTCAGATAATTAAAGTCAAGGTTTTTTTTAAAGGCCATAGTACCCTTAAGTCTTAATTATTTAGCAATAGGTTCTGCTTATCTTTTAGGATGTGGTGATGCTCAAAACAGAAGGAAATCCAAACACTCAGCCTAAATGTTTTCCATTTGAAACCATTAAAAGATCACTCCATTCCTCCAGCCAAGAAAATAGGGATAATCACCACAGAGCGATGTCATTGGCAGTGCACTTGCGTGCTGGGAGGCATTCCCACTGATGGTATTATGCACTGCCCTTTCTGAGTGGAATGCTTTAGTCATGGCCGGACTGTTTTCAGCCAACCTCCTGTCCACAGACTAGGGCCATCCACCCTGGAGCATTTGCCCCCTGGCCCTGGGCTCTGCCTGGTGACTGACTGACCACAGGACATGGCAATACTCTGGAGGTCATCTGAACACCTTTTAGAAAGGGAGGGACATTCAGGTTGCTTGATTCTCTTTGGCTCTCCTAAGTGTGTTCTCTCTTAATGTTATTTAATGACTCAGTTCAGCTCCCTGAACCATTCTGATTCTCTAAAAATTAAAAATATCCAGCCTTTTTATGCTATCTAATCTCTTAAAAACATTAATGGGAAGCTCTCCTTTTAATGGTGTTTACTTCCCTTTTCAGAGCCCCAGGTACCCAACTGATGACAATTCAACATTTCAAAGAAAGAGATAAAGCTAGTTTTTTTAAATTTGTTTGTAGCACTAGCACCAACACTCTTCAGCACTTTATATATAAAGTAACACATTTTTTAACACAGAATATCTATAACTATGAAAGGAAACTTACCTATTGGAGTAGGAAATAATTAGTTAAGATTTCATAGTAGAACAGAGCTTTTTGCTTCCTTTCAGCAGTTTCTTTGTTTCCATTATATAGAACTGAGAATCATATCAAGTGTTTCTCTTTTGTTCAGCTGCTAGAAATCTCAGAGCCCAATTTTCGAATAATTTAGATTTCAGACCATTTATTATATATACTCTTTTTCCACGGCTCTAACTTATTGTTCTACTTTATTTTTCCTTCATTCTGATTTTATTTTTATTCACTCTTTATTTTGTGATCCTATATGCTCATACATTTTAAATTTGGGTTTAACGAGATAAGTTATGCACATAGAATCAAAACATATATACATGCATATACATAATGGGAAAATTTGCTCAGAATATAATGAAACTCTACTTTTAATGTCCCTCTATAATACGATGACACTCGAGTACAGGCAGACTCAGAAACTAAGACAAGATTGTGTATTCATGTCTGTCGATACTTTTATAAGGTGAGATAACATCAGAGGCTACAACAAGCCTCACTACAGCACTAGATCCAACCTGCAGAGATATAAATCACTGCCTACTGTTGGGTTATCTCTGTTCACTTGTTCACTACAATCACAAAGAGATTTCAGATGTTTCCAAACAAGCAGCGCTCCTAATAAAAATAAAAAGTATTGAAAAGGAGAGAGAAATGGGGAGGGGTACTGAGGCTAATAAATAATAAATTGGTAAGTACCAATACCCAATTATTGACTTCCTATTGATAAACATCATGATGAGTGAATTTTTCACTTCTTTGGTGTTTCTGCACTAGAGTTCCCCAAGGTGTGTGTTTACTGTGCTTTTTCTTTTAAAAGGGCTAAAAGGGTATTTTGTTTCTTTAGCTTTAAGCTTTATTTTGTTTTCTTCCGGCTGGCATAATATGGGAATGCTTTTGAATACATTTTCTTCCTCCTCCCTCGAGTGACAGTGACTAATTCATCTGGCCCTCAAACCATTATTAAAACAAATCACCCAGCATCTCCAGTTCAGGAAGCATATTCCAGCCACCTTCCTAGGGAGGTTAAATGCAGCTGGAAGCAGGTCTACTAAACTGAAGTGATTGTCCCTGGAAAACACTGAAGGACTGAACAGAGCCACTGCCATTAGTATCACGTCTCTGACAGTAGTAATTTTTCCTTTGATTCTGCATGTCAGCTAGTGTGCTCAGCAACCACACAACAATGAAATAATGAGACGGCAACTGCACCTCTGCCCAACCTGCGGCCCCAGCCCTGTCTCTGGGAATCCTTCCAGCTACCTTTGCTTGGCAGCTGCCTGCTTCATGCCAAGGAAGAGAGAGAAGTATTCATCTTTCCACTACAAGATGCATTATTTTGTCTTTGCAGCACTGGTCGGGAAGGCATTGCTGGGAATTATGTAATATCCCATGATGTTCGCCCCATGACTTGAGTGAAACTTCAGATGAGGGGCTTCCTCATATGCATTCTTCATGGTAAGAAAATAAATGTTTTCAAGAGTTTCTACTCTAATGTGTTGAATATGTGCTCTGGGCAAAGCAGGAGAAACGATGGTGAATTGTGTTGATAAGTCAATAACTTAAAAGCAATTTACAAATTGGCAAACGTTTCTCCTCCCAGATTTTCAGTGACTCCAAAACTGTAACACCAAAACTTGTTTAAACACTGAAAGCAGTATCTCCTTTTTTCTATAAATTGCGTCCACTATCCCTTCAGTTAAAGTGTATTTAGAATGACATTTCAGCGATCTGGAGAAAGTTACCCATCAAGAACCTCAGCTATCCTTCTGAGAAGTAAACAGAGGGAGAATGCAATCCTGCACATTGTTCTGAGAGGCAGGTAGGAATTAGTGGACAAGGAAAAGTTAGGACTGGCCCTGAAATACTCAAAAGAACATCAGCTCCTGTCTTTGGGTGTAGAATCATGTTTACCTATCTGGAGTATTATAATTCCTTGGTAATTATGACTGAATTTGTAGCTTGGCTCACTTGGTACATTTTCCCTCGCCTGTCTCTTCTTGGATGCCTGCAGAAACTAAATATTTACTTCCCCAGTTGACTAGCGGATAAGAGTGGTTATCTGACACAGCTCTGGCCAATGAACCATAAGCAAATGGGAAAAATAAAAGCATAAGCAAAAGAAAAAAAAAGACCTTCAGAGGAAGGTGGCTGGTGGGGGGTAGGCGACTTTTAAGGGGAAATTGTTTCTTTTCTGATAAAAGAAAGAAGATGCTACTGGCCTGGTCCATTTTCCCCATTCCCTCTTCCTGCATCAAATGAAGTTTCCATGTATGAAGTTATGGCAACCGTCTTGCAACCATGAAGCATGAGGATGAAAGCCAACACACTAGTGATATTGGAGTGGAAAAACAGAAAAGAAGACCTGGGTTTCTTGTGGCATTATTGAGCAGCTGAACCAATGCCAGAAACTGTACAATTCTAGGGTTTTTGTTATGGTATAAAAATTAATACTTATTTATTTAAGCCACCCTTAGTTGAGTATGCAGATACCTGCAGCCAAACACATTCCTAGTTGATCCCATAAGCACAGCCAAACGTTTCCACATTTGCAAAGACCAATCTCATTGTAGATCAATTAGTGGAAGAAAATGCTTATGAAATTCTGGAATCTGGAACTTGAGGAATGAGTAATTTCTTTTCTGCCCACTTCTTATCATATCAAAGACCTTAAATTAGGAGGGCAGAGCAAAATGTGAATAGCTAGCTCCCTCCATCATTCCCATCCTTCCTTCAACTGAAGCATCACTGGTTCTGGAGATGTGAGACAGAAAGCCAAAAAAATCTTAGAAAATAGCCCTCTTAGACTGATAAATTCTCTACATCCAGATGTCTTTGAGGCTAGAATGTCTTTCTTTAACTTGAGGTCCTAATAAAGATGTACCTAAAGTTCCACCAGATACCTCCAATACTTACCCATTCTTGGAAGGGCCGTAGACTGTGAGCTATCATGTTATACAACAGAAATAAGTTCCTTGCTTTGGACTACATAAAACAACTGAAATTTTCTATTGGTCAAAGGGAAATGGTGTATATGAGAAAGAGAAAATCTGGCACTTAGAAGCAAGATTCATTGGTGACATTTTCACTTGGTTGTTATGGCAAGAAAATTCACAGCCAGTGACTGTCAAATCCCAACACAGAGAAGTTAACATGCTCCAGCAGTTGACAGATGCACTCATTTTTACCTTCATGAAAGAGAACAAAACAGGGTAGGGGATACAGAGAGTACAGTAATGACCAAATCTAATTCCTCTTGACACTCATGGTTGTGAAGTCTGGGGCAAATATTAGCTACTAAAAAATTACAGACTTCAAAGAATGGGGATACATCAAAAAGTGCTGAAAGGAGTCCTAGGCCTATACATTCACCCCTCTTTTCACTCCACTTCAACTTATGCCTTCCACCTTTGCCAAGTTTTATCAGATGAGTTCTATAAGGAATGTAATTTATGTAAAAAGAATCCATTATGCAAATGTTTCCAACTTGCTTGCTACTTAGAAATTTTGTTCTTTTATGTTTAAGAAACATAGCCTTTATCCCCTAGAATAGACAGATTGGTTATGTTTATGTTCTTAAAGCCTTCTGCTACTGTTCTTAGGCTTTGAGGAAAAGTCATTTTTTATTTTAAAAAAATGTTTTGCCTTGCCTCCCATCCCCTTCTGTAAAAATAGCCTCTTTGTTTAATTTGGTGGTTTGCTCACTAGCTTAATGATTGCAGTGGTTTAATAGAACCTTAGTGAGAAGGGTAGTACACAGAGATGAATGCGCAGATTATACCCTCTACCCCACAGGGGATCTGTTGTTTCCTTCGGTTAGTATGAAACTGAATAATTCAATTAATTCAGAGATCTCTGTGAACTTTATTCCCTGATCTGTTTTAGCCGTATTTCCAAACATGAACTCGATGAAGTTCTTTTTTTTTAATTAAT
The DNA here is from genome assembly GCF_003031525.2 of Neophocaena asiaeorientalis asiaeorientalis. Taxonomy (NCBI): domain Eukaryota; kingdom Metazoa; phylum Chordata; class Mammalia; order Artiodactyla; family Phocoenidae; genus Neophocaena; species Neophocaena asiaeorientalis. The sequence goes on from NW_020173388.1 coordinate 2,654,369, forward strand.
TAATTTATTTTTTATGTTTGGCTGCGTAGAGTCTTCATTGTTGCACATGGGCTTTCTCTTAGCTGTGGCGAGCTACTCTTTGTTGCGGTATGCAGGCTTATCGTGGTGGCTTCTCTTGTTGCAGAGCACAGGCTCTAGGCATGCGGGCTTCAGTAGTTGTGGCACGTGGGCTCAGCAGTTGTGGCTCGCAGGCTCTAGAGCACAGACTCACTAGTGTGGCTCACGGGCTTAGTTGCTCCATGGCATGTAGGATCTTCCTGGACCAGGGCTCAAACCCGTGTCCCTTGCATTGGCAGGTGGATTCTTAACCATTGCGTCACCAGGGAAGCCCACTGATGGAAGATCTTGTTGGAGCCATAAATAGGGAGAGAAAAAAAAGTATATGCTCTTTGTGTTCATATTCTCTCCACATTTTAAATTGCAAACCAAATTATAATGAAATATAAGAAGTCATGCTCCACTCTATACATACAAATACTCAAAATGCTTTTTCTACTAACATAAACTATATTTCACAATTTCTTATTTATATGTATGCACATACATGCATAAAGTATGATAAAAAGAGAGAAAAAAGGCATAATATCCCAAAAGGAAAGAATGTAAGAGAATATGGCTGGCTTTAACAAATGATCTTTGCAACAAATGAATTATGAACTTAAAACTCTCCTCCCACCCTGAAGAAACACATTTTTCAACTTGACGAGTTACTGCAACAGAACTGCAAGCTTCAAGTCATTTAAAAATACTGCTGTTACAGGGCTTCCCTGGTGGTGCAGTGGTTGAGAGTCTGCCTGCCGATGCAGGGGACACGGGTTCATGCCCCACTCTGGGAAGATCCCACATGCCGCAGAGCGGCTAGGCCTGTGAGCCATGGCCGCTGATCCTGCGCGTCCGGAGCCTGTGCTCTGCAACAGGAAAGGCCACAATAGTGAGAGGCCCGTGTATAGCTAAAAAAAAAAAAGAAACACAACTGCTGTTTTAATAAAAGAGAGCACAACATCCTAAAACCTCCAATTTGACTGATGTTTATTTTGCTACTTGCTGACCAGCCCAATGCAACCAGCCATGATTTAAGCCCATTCACTCTTGGATTGTTCCAAATAAATCCCCCTTGTTTCATCTGGACTAATCATTTCATCAAAACATTTTGCTTTCAGACACTGCTCTGTGTTTTGCTCATTGTTTATAAATGATATCTGATGTCTTAATACTTTGTGGCGTGACAATGAAGTTGATATGTTTCTGGTACTTTTCTTCAAATTCAACAAATATTTACTGAGCAGTGACTAAGTGCCAGGCAATGTTCTAGGCTCCTGGATTGCAGCAGTAATCAAGAAAGCCAAGGTCCCTGCTTTTATGAAGACTATGGTCTGGTGAGAAAAGACAAAGAATAAACACATAAATAAATAGGTTAACGAGATAATTCCAGACAGGGATAATGCTCTGAAAAATAAAGTGTACAATGAGCTAGACTGAGCAGGGGATGGGGGAAATTTGAGTCAGAGAAAACCTGTCTGAGAGGGGGACATTGAGCTGAAACATAAATCCTAAGAAGGGGCTAATCACATGAAGATCTGAGGGAAGATTAATCCAGGCAGGGTAGACAACTGGAACAAAGGCCATGAGCTAGGAATAAATGTTTCCTGCTTAGATACAAGGAAGAAAAGCCATGGTGGCCAAAATCCAAAGGATAAGGTGAGGGGATAGCAAAAGGTGTGATCAGCATGGAACAAACCACTTGGGGCCTCATGGGTCTTGGAAAGGACTTTAGATTTCATCTTAATTGAATTGAGAAGCCATTGAGGGTTTTAAGCAAGGAGTGATGTGATCTGAATTATCCTTTGAGTCCATTACACTGGCCACTGAATGAAGAAATGGAGTAAGGGTATGGAGGACACAAATGTGGAAGAAGGGAGCATAATTAAGGAGACTTCTGTATTAGTCCAGGTGAGAAATTATGTTGTCTTCAGCTAATGTATGAACTATGGATTTGGTAAGGAGTGGTGAAATGCAGAATATATTTTAGAAGTAGAGCTTACAGATTTGATGATTGATAAGATGTAGGTTACAAGGGAAAGAAACATCTTCCACTGAGACATTTCTTTTCTACTTAATGGCATTTCCTCTCATCCAACCATATCAGTCCTTAAAAATAAACCAAGTCAACATAAAACTACATACCCCAACTTCAGTTTCTGTTTGTGATTAAAATTATATCAACCCATAAGATCATTAGTGGGGAGACAACTTAATAAACTTATTTTAATGAGAAAAGTCTTTAAAATATATAGATGACAAATAGGGGAGTCTTAATAAGAGCAGTGATTTGTGGTGAATAGTTTTAGAATCACTGAACAAACACCTGTGAAATTTCTGCAGTTAGACACCCCCTGCCTGGCTTGCTTTCAAGCCTATTGCAAGCACATCTGAAAGGGGCTGGTCACAGTTCAAAACTTATTGGCAATTTACCTTAGAGTTACTGAGTTTATCAAATCTTTTTCTGTGGGCATGGTTTTTAAGAAGAGAGAGAAGGGAGAGGATGAAGCCAGGGCTCCTAAGCGTAAGATATGAAATGACTACCATGATGAAAAGTGTAAAAACTAGAATTTCCTGAAATTCCAAAAGTGAGATTCGCCTGTAATGTTGCCCACTCCAGGCCTAAGTAGAGCAGAGAGAAAGGGAGGGGGTGAGCTCAATGTTAAGATCAGCCTTTAGGGATAGATGGGATTTTTCACTCGCCATTTTTCTTTTACTCCCCCAGGAGCCAGGCATGGAGTTTGGAAGGAGCAGCACTGCCCAGGATCAAGTCCAGGTTCCAAGTAGAGGTACCAGGGGTCTGGCTTGGGCTACAGGTGCTGCTGTGAATGTTCAAAGCTAGCAATGGCAGCAGTTCAGGATCAGAACACAGGCTGGGTCTCCAGCACATAGGTCTCCAAAGCGAGCCATCCCCTTCCATTGGCACCAATCAGGGAAATGAAGAAAAATGGTCTCAAGTGCTCTCATTATGCTGAGACATTATGGTGGCCTCCTGTGTACCTCAGCTTAAAAGAGATGTGGGGAGAATAAGCCTCTGAAACATTATTCCTTTTTAATGTCTTGCTGGTAGGATCTTGTCTCTTGCCCAAACTCTTCTGATTTTACACTTAAAAGCAATTGTCTCCACATTCCTCTTCAGTGAGCACTTAGTTTCCGATTTATATGACATTCCTATTTGTGTGTCAGGTCATTATGCAGCTTTTTGTTCAGCTAATTTGGCTTCTTCTCACCCTTCCTATTTTTCTTATATAAAAAGGTTATATTCCCCTTTCTTAGGCTAATTTTCAACTATAATATTGTTCTTCCTTTATGTTGAATTATTAAAACCCTTGCTGGAATTTCCATGCTGTATAAGAAATATTAACATGGAAAAACAAATGCAGAAAACAAATCTATGGCAGTTTCTAAAACACAAAACGGAGGCATGAGGAAAGGCTCTGGGGGTCGATACAGTCTGCGACTATTATTTTTAAAGCAAACAACTGCTCATTGTTTTATTTCTTGATCTTTCTTTCTGAATTTTAAATATGAAAGGAGTCTAACCATATTATAGTAGTTGTGGGGAAAACAGAAAAGAGAGAATCACCCTTAATCTCATGACCTAAAATAACCATTACTTTTGAGTATTATGTTCTTTTACCTCTTTATGTTTCGGCTCTTGTTCTTGTTATTTTGAAAATAATATGGTTAGGAGTGAATTCAACCATTTGGGTTTTACTGAGGAGGGTTTATGTGTAAAGTCTCAGAAAACATTTCCTATAGCAGTGGTAAATTATTTAACCATTATTAGATGCCAGGACGTGGTGGAGATGACACAAAAAACATTTAAGGTAGACGGAACCATCTTTATTCAGTCAGCGTCTAGCTTAAATTAAACTAACAAATCAGAAAGTAAAAATTATGAGGAAAGGAAGCCCTGCATACACTGGATAGGAGGAAAGCATATGTCATAGTCAACCACTTCCAGAGGGTCCAAAACCAATACAAAAATATTTTCCAGGGGTAGAAATGGTTTGAAAATAAGCACAAAAGCCAACAAGAGAAAGATAACCTGACAAGTTCACCCAAGAGACAGACACAAAGATACATTATTCATGCACAATGTAAATACTTCATTTTCTCAATACTTGTACAGTTGTCTGCATGTCTTTTCTTTTTTTTTTTTTTATATAACTGTCTGTGTCACATGTCATCTATCTTAGATGGTTAGTTCTTAAAGCAGTGATCCCAACCTTTGAGAATTGAAAATCCCTATGACAGCTGCCCTACCCCAACCTATCCCCCAACCAAAAAAAAAACAAGAAAAGCGGGGGAAGGGAGAGGAGGATTGGAGAACTTGAAATTAAGAGAACTTTGATTTTATGTAAATTAAAACTCTTCTGATTTAGAAGAATTTTACAATTCCAGCTGGGATAACCAAGGATTTCATTCTGCCTTCTTTCCACGATGTGTTATAAAACCACAGTTGCAAGCCATGGTGTCAGGGGAAAAGTTGTATCTAATAAAACCTTTCTTTCTGAATTTTACATATGAAAAGAATCTAACCATATTATAGTAGTCGTGAGGGGAAAAAAGGAAAAAACTGCCCATAATCTCATGACCTAAAATAACAAGTATTGTTTTTGAATATTTTACTCTTCTACTTATGTTTTAGCTTTTGTTCTTGCATTATTTTTAACATTATACAAGAAATACATTATTATAAGCTCATTGTTTTCAAAAATTAATTATTAAAAATTAATCCATTATTCCCCTCCCTCATTCCCACTACCCCCCTTCCCTGAGGTCAGAACTGTTTAACATCTCAGTATGCGTTATTCTCAAATTTATTCTTCCGGTTTATATATTAGCCATATATTTGAACTATACATACACAGTTTGTTTTGTTTTAATAAAATTAGGTCATGTTGTATTCATTATTTAGCAACTTGTGTTTTTTTTAACAATATATTTTGAAATATAGGCTGGCACATCAGTTTTTTGATTGACTATATTATATTTCATCACACGAAAATCAAAAATTAATTTAACCATCCCCCTATGTTAGACATTTGGGTCATTTCCCACTTTTTGCTTTAAAATCAATATTCGTACAAACAGCACATATATTGTACAGACATCTTCACAGACATGCTCTATAGAACAGACACCTGGAAGTAAAAGTAACAGGCCAGAGGATATATTAAATTATAATAAATGATACCACATCACCTTCCAAAGCTAAAATTTTTTAATATTATGCCGCTTATAATAATGTTTCCCACCCTTTTCATAGTTGCAGAAGATTGGGTACACAAATGAAGAATACTTTATTTAACCACTTCTCTGCTGTTAAATTTTAAGAGGCTTCTAGTTTTCCATCAATATGAAAAAATGCTGTGCTGAAATTCTTTGGGAATATGAGTTTTCAGTGTCTTAGATGATGATTTTGTAGCATGGTTTATCATTCATGTATACTTTCGAATTTCTTTCCAATTTTCCTAGAGTATTATCAGTTGCATTTTAACTTGTCCTACTTAGTAAACTTAACAGGTGAATCTAAGGAGGGTGAATATTTTTTCTACATGTACGTTTTCTAGATTTTCTTCTTTTGTACATTATATCTATAGGGTCTTTTGCCCATTTGTTAACAATATGAACTCTTCAATAATTAAACTATTAACTTCATACTTTGTCACATTTTCTGCTTAAAAAAAGTTTCTCTAGGTTGCTCTTTTTGTTTTTATTTTGGCTACATCCTTTTTCATTGCTACAATACAATAATAAAACAATAGTAATTAACATTTTGGCATATTTATGCCAGCCATACTAGAATCTTGCTGATAAGGGAACTAAGAATTTTATCAAATTAAATTTATATGTCTGTTTCTCATAGTTTCTTCTCTCACTTCAAATCAGAGAAAGCCAATCTCTTTTTTAGAGTTTTAACAACTACCCAATTCTACTTCCCTTTATCTTTTAATATTTTTCTTTCTAAGCTCTCTGGATTTATTTTGGTTGGTAACATCAAGCATCACATGGATTTTTCCCCCCCAAAAAATTGTTAGCTTCTTTTCAAATCACCTATCACAACAATGTACTAATAGGACCAGAATAAATGAAAGAAATTAATGATGATGATAAGAACAAGAAAGGGGGACTTCCCTGGTGGTGCAGTGGTTAAGTATCCACCTGCCAGTGCAGGGTACATGGGTTTAAGCCCTGGTCCAGGAAGATCCCACATGCTACGGAGCAACTAAGCCCGGGCACCACAACTACTGAGCCTGCGCTCTAGAGTCTGCGAGCCACAACTACTGAGCCCGCACACCAAAACTACTGAAGCCCACGTGTCTACAGCCCATACTCTGCAACAAGAGAAGACACCGCAATGAGAAGTCCACGCACCGCAACGAAGACTAGCCCCCGCTCGCCGCAACTACAGAAAGCCTGTGTGCAGAAACGAAGACCCAACGCAGCCAAAAATAAATAAATAAATTTATTTTTTAAAAAAAAAAAGAACAAGAAAGGAAGAAGAACATACAGCTGTGCTCAAAATAGGTCCAAAAAGTGGACAGAATATGACAAAATAAATGTAAAGCAACAGACTGTAGAAATTTGCCTACATACCTGATACAAATTCTGTTATTGATTATTGCACTTCTATTACTTAGTATTAATATTACCCTATTAATATTTATGATTTTTGAAGGAGTGAGTGTGGTTAGAAAATCAATATACTTTTAAAAATCACTAGATAGCTCTCCTGATGAACTAGTTTTCCCATCTAATTGTAAGCTCTTTGGGAACTTGATCTGTGCTTCTGCTTCTTTTAAATTCCCTACATGGCCCAGAACTCAACACAGGGTTAGCTGTTAAGCATTAAGTAAATACTGGTTAAAAAGTGTAATGCGGCATTTCAAGCATTTCACTGTCTCCTTCCATAAAAATTTCTGGAGCCTACAATGTGGCAGACACTGCTGTAGATGCTGAGTTGTCGGTGGCCACAAAACCGGAGCAGTCTCTGCTCTTGTGGAACCTGCATTCTTATGGGGGAGACTGTATTTCTCAAATAAACTGTAATTACTAGTTATAAATAGTCTGAAGGGAAAATATGAGGTGGGGTGGAAGAGGTGTCAAAGAAGGCTTCCCTGAAGAAATGATATTTGAAATGAGATCCAAAGAACGAATAAGAGTTGACTAGTGAAGGGGAGATGGGGTGTGCAGAGAGAGGGAAGAGTTTATACAAAAGCCTTGATCACTCTAGAAGCACATCTTTCAAATGATCATCACAGTGCCTCAAAAAAAAAGAAAAAGTCAGGAAAAAAGAAATGGAGAAAGTGTAGGAGAGATGGGGAATGAGAAGGAATAATACAACTCTATGATATCAAAGAAATTAGCTAAAAAAGAAAGAGTCTATGACTAGCTGTTCTATCCAAAAGATACTAAGTAACTGCCTCATCTGTGTTCTTACTCTAAAGGGGCTGCCCCAGCCCCTGTCTCTGGTCACTTTAGCCACTCTGGAATCACAGACTACCTGTGTGGCTTGCCAATGATTAGCATTCCTTACTGCCCCCATGGTGCTTGCTAGCAACATGGTGTGGGTAATGCAATGTCTTAAGCTCAGCAACATAGAATACATTCTGACATGCAGGCAACAGAGTACATTCTGAGTTGCAGAGAGTTAAAATTCTTTCCCAAATCATTTCAATCTTGCGCTTTCGGCACTTCTTACCTCTGTCACCACGACAACACATTATCAAAAAAATTAAAAAAGGGAAAGTATTTTTGCTTTTTACACAGGAAAGAGAGGAGAATAAACTTTAAAAAAGTTACCTTTACTGCTCATGGAGGATTCTTTAGAGGTGATACTTATATCCCTATCATTATCTCACAGGCTCGGGGCATGGTCTGACACATGATACCTGCCCAGGAGCACCGAAAGAAGTCTCAGTGGATTCAGGAGCTCCTGTGAAGTTGGTATCCTTGGATTCCAAGTGTTCTTCCCCACATCCAATATCAATCAACAAAAAAATGTAAATTATTTATTATATATTTACCATCCTGTGGCTCTCTTTGTAGATGAGAAAAGAGGGGATATTAGAACTTACAGCATTAATCAGGGAGAAAAAAGGTAAAGGAAATACAGGCCATGGAAGGCTGAAGCCGTATCTCTGCTCTTTTCAAATATCCTGCTTTTCGGACCTACCCTCAGTAGTGCTTGGGGCGAGGGGTAGTAGTTTTCACTGAATTAAAATATCAGTTGCTTTGGTTTGTTGAAGTCCCAAATGAAATGATCTCTCAAAGTTTCTTATGTATGTAACACTCAAGGTGCATCTCTTGTTGTGGAAATCAAGGCAACTTTCCCCTGCCCTTTTATCAGCTGTAATAAAAGCCATTTTTCAGTGGGAAGATGCATGGAAATTCCTTCTCACAGAGGCGGCGTACTATCAGGCAGGTGCACTCTCACTGGAGTGGCATCTTTAGTCCCCGGCGGGGTATTCAGTGTCAGAGGCTCCAGGCTTGATCAACATCCTACACATTTTCTTGACAGATGGCTGTCTTTGGCACCTCAGCTAGTAAACAGCACCAATACCCATGATTTCTTCCTCATCTCTCCTGCCAAGCTATAAGAAAGATGCTTCTTTTGCCTTAAAAAAATATGTAAACATTGTTCCCTATTTAAATTTTTTTCTCGTTCTAAAATAGAGCCCAAAGACACCACATTCAAGTTTTGATTCTTAATGCATTTGCTTTGGTAAACACTGTGTAGAAAACATCCATAAAAGACTTGAAATCCATTAAGAAGAAAACAGTGTTGTTTCAGATTTGCAAGTTGTTCTAAGGATCACTGAGTTGATGCCTACTCCTCGCCAGGCTGGGAAGCAGAGCCAGAAAAATGTCAGCATCTCTGCCTCCATGACATTCAAGGATCCCAGGTCAAGATTCTCACCTAGAGAAGGTCCTATCATAATTATTGGGGGAACTTTTTCATGCCACACCCATCTGCTCCCCCAGGTGATCCAGATGTACTCTACTCCCTAATTAAGAACCACACAAGTAGACAGGTGGTTTAATAGTAATAGCCAGCGTGGTCTGAATAACAATTGATGCCACTCACTATCTGTGTGATTTCAGGCAAGTTAACAGCCTTTACCTCAGTCTCTAAACTGTAAAATGGGAACACTGATATTTTATGGGGGTTATCATTAAATTAAATGTATACCATTCCTGGTACATCGGTACATCATAAGTACTCCACAAATGCTATTTCTCTCTACTTATCCCAGAAAATAAGAAAGCCTGGGTGTCAGACAATACTGATGGTCATTCTTGCTAGGATACTAAGGTAACATTATCATTCTTATAAAACCTTATGTCATTTGATACAACAAATATCTCCATTTTCACATATTCAAGTCAGATTTTTTTTTTTTTTAAGGAAGAAATAAACTGTGGAGAAGAAAAAGAGAAAGGAAGAGGTCAGGGGATGAAGAAAAGCAAAAAGACAAAGAGAACTCAATTATCTTGGGCTGAGCTGTGCTGGGTACCTTCCAGATATCTGCATCACTTAATTGTTCCCATTCTCATGAAAGGTCTTGTTATCCCTGGTTTAGAGATGAAGAAACTGAGACTCAGAGAGGTTAAATGACTGACTGCATTCAGAACTGAAGCATATCAGAACTCACATTCCCTCTGTACCCTTTCAGTACCTTCTGCACACTGCCTTGTCCCCGTCCCCCATTTAACTTTTCCCTTCACTGTTGGTTGTTGTTGTTTGTTTCCTACCTGCATTCAACTGGTATCAACAATCTATTTCCGAAAATAACCTGAGAAAAATTTGCTTTACTTGAAAGGAAAAATAAAATCCATCTAAGCCAAAAGCAAGGCTTCACCAGTGCCCAACAGATAATGAACACTACAATTCTGTTATTACTAATATTGTTGCTAAGGACTCAAGGTACCTAGGGTACAGAGAGTTAAAGGAAATAAATCAACAAAGAATGTAACAAATGTTGTTTTGCCTGTCAACTATTAATAAGGTATATGGAAATGTATCCTAATAAAGTTGCTTTCCTTGAGCAGATTATTGATGTGATCCAAATATTGAAAATCAATGTTACACATGTCCATACTTACAAAATATTTGATTCTCTAGCTCATTAGCACATTTAGTACAAGATGTTTGACAGAATGATTGATCACTTGTAATACCCATGAATATACAAAATTATAGTAAAAAAATAAGCCTTGAGACTGATTGATAATTTTACTTTTTGGGGAATTCTTAAAATATTCTTGTCATAGTCTCTAAGAAAAAGCCTATAGCAAAAAATTATCTGACCTCTGACATGTAAATATCTTTTTGCTATACAAAGAACTTCAAGAAGTTTCTAGAATAAGGCTGTAGCATCATAAAAAGGGCAGAGAAAATTTCAGGGATAGAGAGTTTCATGGACAAAGTCTACATGTCACCAAGACACCCAGAAAATACCTGGAAGCTCAGTCCCCACTCTCTCAACCTTGTTCCTTGGTGGGACTATTATGTTGAAGAGGTACCAACCTCAGGGAAGGAGTTCCCCCAAGGCCTCTTGAGCACATCCAATTAACTAGGGTACAGAGAAAATGAGGAAATACTTGAAAGAAGAAAACCCAATCCCCAAAAGCATTAGGCAGCTCTAAGAATTATTCCCTATCAGCACTATAGCAAATGACATAAGTAATTCACAAGTGTTCCCCTTGCTTAGTATTCACTTCCTAATCAAACAAGTGGATGGAGGAAAGACATTACAATGGGGTACGACCCCACCTCTACAGCTTCATCTCCTTTGAGGAATGCAGGCTTATTCTTAAACATTCTGGGATAGGAACTGGGATAGGAACAACTTGAAAAGTATGGACATAGTACATTGAGCTGCAATATTTGAACCATGTCAAACCATATTCAAATAAAGTTATGGGATAAAAATGGAATTCCATATTCCAAACCAGTCTAATTAGTTTCATAACTTCATTCAAACTGTTCCCCACCTAAAATGCCCTCCACAGGGATCTCCACATAGGGAAATCTTATTCACTCCCATCAAAGTCCAACTAAAAATGTCATTTTCTCCACCATTTCTTTACCATTTAATGAAGGTATTCAACTATTAAACAAGTAAGAATTGAGTTTCTACTGCGTTTTGGAATGATCAATTACTCCTATAGGCTTCAGTTTGTTATTGGTTTAGTCAGCAAACATTTAATTCACAACTATCACGTACAGCCACTGCAGTAAACATAGGAGGTACAAATATGTTATATGTCATGAACTCAAGGTTTTAAGTTTTAAGAGGATCAAGTAGATTCTTAACCCTTTATACCATATGAGCTGAATGAATTTACAGAAAGATATATGTACTTCTAGAGCACATTATATAACTCATTGGTGGGGCACTAATTTGGCCTCAAGTTGTAGGGTCTAGAGAATCTTATTTAATTGGTGGGCTGCCTCACTTTGCAGTTACATGGTAATTTAAACTGCTAGTTCTGTTTTCATACATGGTTTCCTATTTCTCAACCAGCTGAAAGTTTAATGTGGGCCAAAACATGCCATTGATTTCTACAGGTTCTCCTAAGTATCCTGAATAATATTTCACACACACACACAAACAAATTACCCCAAAATTATTGCTGGTGCATTGATTAGTTTGTATATCTAGTAACTGAAAGTAAGTATCTGGAATTTTTGAAGCCAGAAGTTGCAAACTACCAGGACTTCAGGCAGTCTGCAGGAGTGTTTTGCCTATTTGCACAATTGCTGCACAAAGTTTTCCATTTTTAAAGCTATGACCATTGTGAAGACTTGATATATTTCACATAAAAATCCAGACTTCTGCACTGCCTTGGAGAATCAGACAACCTGGTAGAATTCATAAAATTCTCTCATGGCAACAAATACTGGAGTTGAGAAACAGCTGTCGTGTCAGCTCTTATTCATTGTCTAAGTCACTAGACTCTACCAAGCCACCATTATTCATTTGTATTACCTGCAAGGCCTCTGTACGTATGAAGTTTGCAACTGGTTTTAAGCATCAAGATCTTAGTAAAGGATTTGTCATCTCCAAATTCCCATGTGCCCCTGATTGGACAGATAATTTGTATTCTGCATGGCCTCCAACCTTCAACCCAAATTTGAAGGCACGGGATAGGCTTTACCACTATTTATGGGAGAAGAGGAAAGAGAAGAGATGGCCTGTAAAGACAGGGGTGTGTACTTAGGGCACCCATGACTTAGGAAGAAGAAATAATTTCTTATTTTATTCTCCAGCTGAGAACTGGTCAGTTGAACCTATGCTCTGTTCTCAGGAAAAACAAACAAACAAAAACATACCTAATTTAGTTAGCAGCTGCTATTACATTGAATGTATGACCTAATCTTGAGGCTCAAACATTTTATAGAATTTTCTGGTCTTTCTCATGGCCCTGGCCTTTTGTTATTAAAGAAAGGGGGCATTAATAAACAATACTCATCCTTTAATCCTCAAAGAATCATGTCACCCATTAAACAACAATAATAGGAGGATGTTTATCTAACAAAGCCATAGCTATCTAATTGATCATCATTGACCACAAAAATACTCACCTTGTTGGATAACTGACAGAATAATAAACTGGCAGTGAGAGATCTAGGAAGGCGCCCATTTCTCTGGGCCTCAAGTTCTTCATCCATCAAATGAAAAGGTTTGGATGGTCCCTGAGGTTCCTTCCAGCTCTAAGAGTATAATTTTTTCAAGGCACTGTCTTAGATGCTACAGATTTAAAGAAATATGGATATTTCCCTATCCTTCAAGAGTTGTGTAGGGGAAAGGAGATTCACAGAGAAAAGAAATAAATATACAAGCTGGATGTATTCTACACCCAACGAGAGGACAAACAAGAAGTATAGAATTTTAAAGGAAGACAAAATTTCTGGGAATGATGAGGAGAGGGTCCACAAAGGAGGTGGGATTTGGGCTGGGCATTAAAATACGGTTTTATATCAATAAGCACAAATGGGAGGAGGCTCACGGACAGGCCTTCCACCAGGGAGAATCAGGTATGGATCTCTTCCTTGCTATCACTGCCACCACAGAAGAGATAATGCATCTAATGAAAGTCCTGCTCTCTTTTCCATTCCCTGATATCCATTTACCACATTGTTGATCCTTCTAAAAGATAAGAGCACTTGATTTACCAGTTTAAATCCTCAATGACTTTTACCTACAGGACATAGGCCAAACTCCCAAAAACAGCACATGAGAGCCTCTGGAATCAGAACCCTGCTAAGTCCTCCAGCCCATGTCTTGCACCTCCCTGACTTGTTCTCACACTCCAGTGACATATAAACACCAAATTCCCCAAAGGGATCACACATATGTTTGCTGCATAAATTCAGCATAAATTCATTTGCTAAAGATGCCTCCACCCCTTCAAATGCTTCCTCAATCCTCTTTACCTGGCTAATTTCCACTTCACCTGGCTAATTTCCACTCATTCATTAAGGCTCAACTCACCCGCTCTTGCTTCCCAAACTCTTCATTTACTGTACTGTACTTGTAATTACTTGCTCAGTGTCTGTTACCTCCACTAGATGGTAAAGATAGAGAATAAATCTTATCCTATTTGCCCCTATATCTCCAGCACCTATTAAAATGCCTACACATGTCTGTATCACAAGAAATATTTGTTTAGTGAATGAATGAATGAGCTAGGAAATAGCAAAAGAAATAAAGTAAAAAAAAAAACCAAAAAAACAGTACAAAGAGCACAAATGGCACTCAGTCTCAGAGGTCAGGATAAACATGAGCATCTTAAATTCTTATTACCTTAGACCTGCCTGGGGAGACAGAAGACCTGTGTGCAGAGGGTTGTAGGACACTGATGGGGGAGACTGAGGATGGTGCAGGTGGATGGAGGGGTGTGCCGTGTTCTTGGATTGGAGGAATCAACATTGTGAGGGTGACTCTGATGCCCGGGGCAGTCTGCAGGTTTGGTGCGGTCCCTGTCGGGCTGCCACTGGCGTTTTTTGCAGAACTGGAGCAGGGAGTTTCATGGTTTGTATGGAGGCACGGGGGACCCCGGGTGGCCGGGGCAATCTTGAGAGTGAGGGGCGGGGCTGGAGGAATCAGGCTCCCTGACTTCAGACTGTGCTGCAGGGATGCAGTGGTCGGGGCGGTGTGGTGCTGGCACGGAGACAGAGGTGTGGATCGGTAGGGCCGGGTGGAGGGCCGGGGGATGGACCCACGCACGTGTGGCCTTGTCTTTGGTGGGGGAGGCGGCAGTGTGCAGTGGAGAGAGGACGGCCTCTTCGGTGGGTGGTGCTGGGAGGATTGGACAGGTACATGTAAAAGTATGAGATTAGATCACTCCCTAACACCATACACAAAAATAAGCTCAAAATGGATTAAAGACCTAAATGTAAGGCCAGAAACTATCAAACTCTTAGAGGAAAACATAGGCAGAACACTCTATGACATAAATCACAGCAAGATCCTTTTTGACCCACCTCCTAGAGAAATGGAAATAAAAACAAAAATATTGGATGACTGGATAAAGAAGATTTGGCACATATATACCATGGAATATTACTCAGCCATAAAAAGAAACGAAATTGAGCTATTTGTAATGAGGTGGATAGACCTAGAGTCAGTCATACAGAGTGAAGTAAGTCAGAAAGAGAAAGATAAATACCGTATGCTAACACATATATATGGAATTTAAGAAAGAATTTGAGAATTTAAGAAAATGCAATGGAATTTAAGAAAGAAAAATGTCATGAAGAACCTAGGCGTAAGACAGGAATAAAGCCACAGACCTACTAGAGAATGGACTTGAGGAAAAATTGTTATTACTTAACTTTAAAGAGTACACTGGCACAAGGCAACTACGCATACGTCCTTTGATAGTCCAAGGCAGAGAAGTCAGGCAGGATCAAATGCTGCGTAATTTCACACAGCGTGCTCACTCCTCCACGGTATTAGAGTTACAGTGGTTGGGCATTTGAACATGAATGCCTGCAGGTTCAGATTTCACTGTAAAGCCCAAGCATGTTGCTATGGAAAAACAAGATCCACTTTTGCTCCCACCATGTAAAACCTGAATCTCTCACTATGATGGTTTTAGCTATAATGTAAAAATCAGGCTTAGACAAACAACTCTTAATTATGGCAGAGGCACTGACAATGAACTAAGAATTCAGTATTTTAAATGCCAATGTATCTTTTATCCTATCATAAATCATTGTCAGTTCTCTTTTTAAAGGAAAGTGAAAGCACATTCCAGGTGATGGCTACATATAGAGAGAATGCAGATGCCCTTAAATATTTTAGACTGGTTGGCTTAAAATGTTTTTGACTTCTGTTTGCTCCTTCCCTTGGTGGAACTGGAATAAAGGCTTAAAATTCCCTTTAATGCCAAACAGCTGCTACTTTGCTTTGTTTCAATTAAAACTGAATGTAGCTGCCCCAGATGCCCTGCCCATGTGGAGCTGTATAAGATGTCATTGAACATCACCACCAAGCCCTGGAAAAGGGTGTTATGCATGTGTATTAATGAGCCATGGGATATTTGGGGAGGAAGAGGGAGAAGAGAGGGAGGGGATTCTGACATTTATTATATTGCAGCACCAATGCAAAGCCATCAGCACATTAAATTCTTTCCAGTATGTCTTGGAATCAAATATTTAAAGTTAAGATATTCAGTACCTTAGAAAACATCTAGTCAGACCTCCTTTTATGATTAGAAAACTGGGACCCAGAGAATCTTAGTGACTTGAGAAAGTCACACATCTGATCTGCGTCAAGGCCTCACTCTTCTCCCTTGACAATGCACACAGTCTGCAGTATCATGAAAGCCCTTTTTTAACACTTTAACTTTTATTCAGTTGTCACTACCTTAGCATGTAGTCAATATCCAGTGAACTCCCACTTGCTTTTTCTCGCTCCCTTTCTCTGCATTGCTTTTAACCCTCAGCCAGAGATTCTGCTTTGATCTTGGTAACGGTCCATTATGTCCTAAAAAACAGGCAGAAGCAACCACAGTGATAATTTTCACTCATGTGAATAATTTGGTTAGTTTCATGCCAGGCACAAAGGGAACAATCTCCATGAACTTGAAAATAAATTTTAACACTAACATTAACATTCAGCGGAGGAAACATGGTTATGAAATACCTTAAATATCCTTTTACTGTCTCTTTTTGCCTTTCCTCCATTTTGATTTATTCATGAAACCCAGTGGGTATTGTTACTGACAAAGGCATAATATTTGGATAGATAAAACTTAGAGACATTCCCATGAAAATTCCAGTCCATGGTAATAGAATATGTGTAATAATTAGAGTAGGCTAGCTGTTGTAAAAAATATGCCCCAAAATATATAATGGCTCTACTACAACAGAAGTTTATTTCTTACTTAATAGTACTGGGCAATTAAATAAATTAGTAAGCTGGACTTCTAAATAGTTATTCAGAGAGCAGGCTAATGGAGGCAACAGAGAGGCCTTGCCATCTTCAACATGAGCTGCACGTAGATTCGGCCTGAATATTGAGAGATTCTGAAAATGAGCTCATAAGTGTTTGCCCAGACTTAAATAGCACTGTCATGACCTGACAGGATGCATGACCTCCCTCTGTGCCCACCCACAACTTTGCAACAAGAGGAACGACTAAGGCACAGGGGGAAATCTTACTTAATGTGTTACTCCTAGCAGTCCACTTTTTCACCCAGTTTTAGGCCTCTCCAGCCTCTGCTTTGGGGAAATGCAGACCAGGAAGGCAGGATCAATCCTACTCAGAAATACAAGTCGAGCTATTATCCTAGAAACTCCCTAAAGCAACCGTAAACATTGTCTGCCTGAGCCTTAAGTGCTGCTGCCTGGCAGTGAACAACGCAAGGTTCAAAGGCTTGCTCCTTACCATAACGGGATTTAAGACTTTGCTGTTGGCTGTGGAATAAGGAAGATAGTTCTTGTGGATTGTTCCTTCAATCTGTGTTTATTTAGGTTAAAGAAGTTTGTTGTGTAGCTGCTTTCTTTTTCTTTCTTTCTTTTTTAATTTCTCTGGAAAACCTGTCCTTTTCATAATCAGTTCTAAGACAATATTCAACAAGATCCTTCATAAAGGGCAGAAGATTATAAATTGAGTTTTGTCCCCCACAAAACACCTTATCCTTTTACTTTTCATGGTCAATAAATAACACATTACTTTAGTATTTCTGTATTTGCCAATAATGAGAGACTTAGCCTGACAAAGGCAGATTTAATGAAAACATACACACACACACACACACACACACACACACACAAATAAATGTGTTCACAATACTGCAAAAAATTTGGCAGGAAACAAATTGAAAAAATAGAACATCTCTTTCTCCTACATGATAACTTTAGCTGCAACCATGATATCAAACACACAAAGCAAAATAAAATAAGGATTTTTCCATCAGCACATTTTTAAGGTTAACTTTTGAACATAAATTAGCTTCCTCTGCTTGACATGCTCCTATACACTCAAAGCCAGACTCAAAACTTATAAAGCATTTAATATTTTTAATTATTCGTGCCACACACTCATTCCAGAGACTCACATTCCATAAGGGGCAAGGCCTCTGCTTTGGGAACACTTACCTAAAGAGAAATTGGGGAATTTAATTACATTATCCCTTGTGCTTTTGAATATCTGGGGCCACTGCCAGGTAATAGCCCTCATACGCTAACAGCAAGGACTTGGTCCAGAACTGCTTTGAGTCTACAATGAAATAAGAAACTTGAGCTATTATCTAATAGAACTTCTCCTAGGAATTCCCAGATTTGGGGGCTGGGGAATGGGGTGCGTGGAATAAGAGCAGGGCGAGAGAGTGTGGATGCAGTCTGTCCTTCAGCCCTGCTCCTCCTGACTTCCAACAAAATGACTGGCAAGCATTACCGTGGTGACACCTTGCTGAGCCTCTCACACCCCACCTACTCACATTCACCTGACTCTGATACTGATACTGTGGAGATACACAGTATCCGTACCTAATGGTCAAGGAACTCTCCAAAGTGCAAGATGGTCTGAGAGGACCATCTTTCCTTTGTCTTAGCTTTCCTTTGTGCCTCGAGAAACAGGGCTTTCAGTCTCTGACTTCTGAAAAAAGACTGTAGTACACGGATGTTCACCATCTCTCAACCTCCTCTTCCTTCCTCCAAATAATGCCTCCCTTCATCAAACCAACATGTTGATCTTGCTCTTTCCCTTGGGAGACTCCACCACCTCTCTGGAAAAAGGAGAAATCTTGGTAGTTTTCTGTGTGGCTTAAACACTAGGGTCCTCTGGCTTTAGCTAGGTATTTAATGAGGTACTCAGTTGCAAACTCCAGAAGGGAGGAGAAAGGGAAAAGGTGAGATTAAGCACCCTGAGTAAAAGCCAAGATTGTTGCTCCAATAGTTTCCTTCATTGTATCAGGGAGGGCTATATCACTGCTTTTCTCACTGCTTATTTAAGATACAAGCACCTGACAAGGTAAGCACTAATTTTTCCCTGAGGACAATCAAGTCAATCATTTGTGAGGAAAAGACATCCTTCCTATCAACGTGACTTGGGATGCTGCCACCCTTCGTGAAGCAAGAATCCTGCTATTTCAGGACTAGGTGTTTTTGGCTCTTTCCTGAGCCAAGCTTCCCTTACAGGAGCCACCACAGTAAAGGGGACAAGCTCTTTCTTTGCAATCCAGGAGGAGTGGTACCAATTCCAGTAAGACCTTTTTTATTCCAAATCCTCCTCACTAGTACCATAGACCCGAGAGAGGGCATATCTTCCTGCCCTGATACAAAACATCTTGCTTGATGCTGCAGAGGAAAGACAAAGAAGAAAGAGACTTGGTCTCCAAGCAATTTACAGTCTAGTAGGACCACACTGGTTACAATGATGTTTAATCAATTTCTCCAAAACATAGTGGCATACAACAACAAATATTTATTGTATCACCATTTCTTTGGGTCAGGATCAGGATACAGCTACCTGGCTACCTCTGCCTCAAGATCTTTAGTAAGGCTGCAGTCAAGTTGTCAGCTGGGGCTGCAGTCTCATCTGAAAGCTCAGCTGAAGGGAATTCACTTCCACACTCACTCACATGGACCTTGATCCCCTGCCACATGGACCTCTCTACATGGCAGCTTGTTTTCTCCAGAGCAAGAGATCCAGGAGGGAGTAAAAGACAGTGCTTAGGACAAAAGCCAAAATGTTTTTTATCAGCTAGTATCAGAGTGACATCCCAGCACTTCTGCCATATTCTATTCATTAGAAGAGAATCAATAAATCCAGGGATTATACAAAGGTATGAATACTAGGGGGTGGAGGTAACTGGGGACTGTCTTAGAGGCTGCCTATCACAAAGACACTAAGACAAGCACAGAAACTAGACAGTTTACCTTAAGTGAGGAGTACAGTTTCAAAGAGGGAGAAATCACTCATTAGAAAAATGAGTTAAGGTTTCATCCTCACAAAAGAGATGGCATTTAAGCTGGCCCTTAAAAATGGGTAGTGCTGTAATAAATGGAGATAATTGGAGGGTGTTTTAAGCTAAAATAAAGGCATGAGCAGAGGTAGAGAAGTAAGAGAGTGTGGAATGCTCAGGGTGACAGCCTGGTTTTACTAACAAGTACATCTAAGGAGATGAGTAATGGACTTGGTTTGTTAGTTTTATTATTATAGGTATAAGATTAGCTCCTTGCAACCAAAAGTCAGCATGATGTAGAAGATGGACTTTGACCCCATGAAATCTGAGTTCAAATCCCAGCTCCTCCATTTAACTTCAGCACATTATACAAATTCTCTGAGCTTCCTTATCTGAGAAATTATGAGAATCTTGCCTTGCAAGGTGTGTGTGGGAATTAAATGCACAGGACACATCTAGCATGGCCCTTGGCACATGGTGGGCATTCAATTGTCAGTTACTTCTTAAAGGAAAGAGTTGTCCTTTATTCTCTGTATCCCTTCTAGCAGCTCTCACACAATAAGGCCTCGATAAACATTTAATAAAATAAATAATGCAAGCATGCCTTAATGAATAAATCCACCTCTCAGCCAAATGGTGAGTTTCATCATTATAGTGTTATTCCTTGGACATCCATCCCCTACTGGAATAACAATGCATATTTTATCTACCTGACCAAAAAAGAGTGGGGATTAATTAGATAAATGATGATCTTCAAATAGTAATCTGTACATATCAGTATTATTATTTGCTAAAAATATCTAATACTGAAAAATGGCAAGTAGTAATTAACTAGATTCCTAGGGCAAGTCTATTTTATTTAAATATCAATACTCTCACTTCAGACTTCAGAGGATTACAAAAATAAAAATAATACTTCAAGACTGCTCAAAAGATAAATAAATCAGAACTAAGCACAAACAGGTGTCAACGAAGGCAAGGTGAAAGAGTGTACAGAACCACAGGTCATAGGATCCTGTGTTATTAGGATGGTGTTCCATGACATTAAAATGTCTTGCATTGTACATCATCTTTACCCTTTCTCCTTTCTCCTCTCTCATCACCTTTTCTGTCCATCCATTTTCTGACTTTTCTCCTTCTTCTTCTCACTTACCATTAATATCTTCTTTCTCAAAGCCCCTCCCCTTCCACACAAAAATCCATTGCTTCTATTCTGTATCTTCTCATCCTAATCGTACCCTTGCCATCAGCAAGAGGAACAAAAAGCCATAATCTTCTCAGATCAATGAAAGACAGTAAGAACAGTGGTTAACCTGGATTGAAAGTTTACTGCTTGGCCAGTCTGAATCAGACCTGCTATGCTTACTGCCTCCCAATAAGAGAACTAGATGTGCCAGAGTCAGTATGTCTGGGGTACTATCCTAAAATATCCTCCATTCTCCTGACTCCTGGGACCACTCTGGATGAGGAAATGTGTGAAACCTTGTCTTATCCCCAGAAAAAGTCCACTTTGTCAAAGCAGACAGGAACCCTGTAAAAATAACGGGAGACACTGAGTGTTTGAAGCAGGAGACACCACTATCCATGATTAGCAAGGTTTTAAAAATGGTCTCGAGTCCCAGGAAAGAGAGTCAGTTCATCAATCATTAGAATTTTGCACTGGCACTACCACTTGAAGAGTATTACTGCAAATGTGCTTGGTTATAAACAGAAGAGATGTGGTAGGGATTCTAGCTGCTCACCAAAATCCTTTGTCTCTCCCACCTGAGTACAACTGGAAGACACTTCCCAGCTTCTGCTGTAAACATCATCTTTAAGTGAATGAGCTCAACTGAATGTGAGGGCAAATAATATGTACCATTTTCTGGTCCAGTCCTTAAAAGCCTCCTTCATGCACTGGCACTCTTCCCTTCCTGGCTGACTGTGATGTTCACCCCTAAGGGTGACACTGAAAGCGTTACACTGAGGATGTCAGAGACACGGAAGTCCTGGTCCCTCAAAGACTGCCACTAACTAGGGACTGCCTTGGATATTTATTTGAGCAAGAGATAAACTTCTATTATATATGACATTTACTGGACCCGACATACCTTTTAAAGGTCCATTTGTTACAGTAACTG
Source organism: Neophocaena asiaeorientalis asiaeorientalis (assembly GCF_003031525.2). Taxonomy (NCBI): domain Eukaryota; kingdom Metazoa; phylum Chordata; class Mammalia; order Artiodactyla; family Phocoenidae; genus Neophocaena; species Neophocaena asiaeorientalis. Next base: position 2,675,962 of record NW_020173388.1, read on the forward strand.
GTGCTATCCTAACACAGGAAATAGTTGTCTGGTGAGGGACCTGGAAATTTATGGAGTTTTGATCATAGCAGTTGAAAAGCTTTAGCCAAACAGTGGCTCAGTGGTTTAGGGGCCACTTAGGCTCTTTGAAAAATCTGACAAAAGCAAAACTCCCTCTTGCCTAAAAAATTCACATAAGCCCCAAACCCTCCCATCCCCCCGCCACACACACACACACACACACACACACACACACACACACACACACACACACACACACACACACCCCCCAAACACAACTGAAAATTCTTCCATGGATGGTAAGATCCTCGACTGAAAGTGATTGAAATATCTCTGTCAATCACTTACCATATATGTCTGACTAGATACTATGCTGCAGGGTCACAACAGTGACCTAGGCCAGCAGTACTTGCCCTCATGGAGCTCAGAGTCTACTGGATCTAGACAATGAGATCTCTTTGTTTACACTCTGTCCAAGGCACTTTATTTAAGAACTACAAGGAACTTAACCGCAAGTCCCCATCAAGCCCCACCATCCTCCAAAATCACCACGGAGATGCCCCTTCTCCCACAGATCTCGTCTTTCCACTTTCAATCCTGGCACACTCCTCCCACTATGACCACTGCCCTCCCTTTCCCCACCCCCATTCCAGGCTTCTTTCCTGAATTACTGCCCCAGGACCCTGAGGAGGAAGACATTGAGGCTGGTCCTCTACTGCCATCTGGTGGTCAGACCTGGTATCGGCCTGAAAAGCACACCATCCTGGAGGCCCTACAACCTCCACACCTGCATCACATTAATCCTTGGGAGTCCTGTACTGCTCCGAAAGAAGACGGGAGGGGAATATGAGCAATGTTGCAGAGTATGGACAGACCAGGAAACACTGTGCCATGTTCCTGCTCTGCACAGTTCTGCATCCTTTGCTCATACCCGTTCCTACATATTTTCCTCCTTCCTACTCCTTCTTTAATCACTTCCGTTTCCGCATACCCCTGTCTATGTCTTGGGCCTACCCCTGAGGTTTCTATCAGCATTGTTTAAAGACACATATTCAGTTTTATCTGTAAGTAGAGTGACCCACCGCCTAAGGTGTGTGATTTCAGGGGTTCTGGGGAACAACACACCACTGTTCTGCATTCCTCCACCTCCAAAATTTCTCCCAAACTGTCTTCGATGACTGACATTGCTTTAATCTATTCAGTAAAGACACACTGATTATCTACTATGTAACAGGCACAGTTCTAGGCACTGGGGATAAAGCAATGAACAAAACATAAAAATATGAGACAAATATTTTTATTTCACAATTAGGCCTCCCTTTTAATGCAAATATTGCTGAGAAGTAATGCATAGATTTACATAAACACTGAATTATTCATGCATGTTACCAAAATTCTCTGTGAAAGTTATGTATCACTGGTAGAGGTTCGTAACTATTTTAAATGGGCAATGGCCCCTTTTTGGTTTTCCTATGATCAAATCACAAAAGCTATCATGACTACATAATTTTGTAGAAAGAATACATACTTTAAGGTTGTATAGACATGGATTTAAATCTTGGCTCCATTACTTGCAAGCTGTGTGTTCTTTAGCCAGATAATTAACCTCTCTGAATCTCTGTGCTTTCATCTACAGAAATAGAGAAATTGATGTCAATTTATCATGGTTGTGGTGTAAGATCATATGTGTAATCCCCAGAGCAAGATCTGGCGCAGAATGGACATCATAAACATTAGCTTCCTTGCCATTCCCAAAATAGCTTGTTTTATAGTCAGAGACTAGGGAGCTAGTGTGACTCTAATGACAAAGACACATAATGACTGAAATTGCTTTAATAAGGGATCAAGATTTTGATTTCACAGTTAGATGTGTTTCCATAATTAGCAAAATTGCTACTCCTAGTTTGCAGCCTGACAGAACCTACTTCTTTTTTGGGCATAGCCTGCCCTGGCAACTCATGATGCCAAATCCAGAAGCTGAAGCTCTCCAGAAGCCCTGCAACCTGTTCAAGGTATTGGTCCTTGCTTTTTTTCTTTTTTTTTTTTTTGTAAATAGATCTTCATTGGAGCATAATTGCTTCACAATACTGTGTTAGTTTCCGTTGCACAACAAAGTGAATCAGCCATATGCATACATATGTCCCCATATCCCCTCCCTCTTGAGCCTCCCTCCCACCCTCCCTATCCCACCCCTCTAGGTCATCCCAAAGCACTGAGCCGATCTCCTTGTGCTATTCTGCTGCTTCCCACCAGCCAACTAGTTTACATTCGGTACTGTATATATGTTGATGCTACTCTCACTTGGCCCCAGCTTCCCCCTCCCAACCCATCTCCTCAAGTCCATTTTCTGTGTCTACCTCTTTATTCCTGCCCTGCAAGTAGGTTCATCAGTACCATTTTTTTTTCTTTTTAGATTCCATATTTATGTGTTAACATACAGCTTTTTCTCTTTCTGACTTACTTCACTCTGTATGACAGACTCTAGGTCCATCCACCTCACTACAAATAACTCAGTTTCATTTCTTTTTATGGGTAATATTCCATTGCATATATGTGCCATATCTTCTTTATCCATTCATCTGTCAATGGACATTTGGGTTGGTTCCATGTCCTGGCTAAGGTAAATAGTGCTGCAATGAACGTTGGGGTACATGTCTCTTTTTGAATTATGGTTTTCTCAGAGTGTATGCCCAATAGTGGGATTGCTGGGTCATATGGTAGTTCTATGTTTAGTCTTTTAAGGAACCTCCATACTGTTTTCCATAGTGGTTGTATCAATTTACATTCCCACCAACAGTGCAGGAAGGTTCCCTTTTATGTCTATTTAGGTCTTCCACCATTTTTTAATTAGATTGCTTGTTTTTCTGATATTGAGCTCTATATGCTGTTTGTATATTTTGGAGATTAATCCTTTGTCTGCTTTTTTTTTTTTTTTTGCGGTACGCAGGCCTCTCACTGTTGTGGCCTCTCCCATTGCGGAGCACAGGCTCCAGACGCACAGGCTCAGCAGCCATGGCTCACGGACCTAGCCACTCCACGGCATGTGGGATCTTCCCGGACCGGGGCACGAACCCATGTCCCCTGCATCGGCAGGCAGACTCTCAACCAATGCGCCACCAGGGAAGCCCTGTCTGCTGTTTTATTTGCAAATATTTTCTCCCATTGTAAGGGTTGTCGTTTTGTCTTATGGTTTCCTTTGCTGTGCAAAAGCTTTTAAGTTTAATTACATTTGTTTATTTTCGTTTTTACTTCCATTACTCTAGGAGATGGGTCAAAAAAGATATTGCTGTGGTTTACGTCAAAGAGTGGTTTTCCTACGTTTCCCTCTAAGACTTGTATAGTGTCTGGTCTTACACTTAGTCTTTAATCCATTTGGAGTTTATTTCTGTGTATGGTGTTAGGGAGTGTTCTAATTTCATTCTTTTACATGTAGCTGTCCAGTTTTCCCAGCACCACTCATTGAAGAGGTTGTCTTTTCTCCATTGTATGTTCTTGCCTCCTTTTTCATAAATTAGTTGCCCATATGTGTGGGGGTTTATCTCTGGTCATTCTAACCTGTAATTGATCTATATTTCTGTTTTTGTGCCAGTACCATACTGTCTTGATTACTGTAGCTTTGTGGTTCAGTTTGAAGTCGAGGAGCCTGATTCCTCCAACTCTGTTTTTCTTTCTTAAGATTGCTTTGGCTATTCGGAGTCTTTTGTGTTTCCATATGAATTGTAAAAATTTTTGTTCTAATTCTGTGAAGAATGCCATTGGTAGTTTGATAGGGATTGCACTGAATCTGTAGATTGCTTTGTGTAGTACAGTCATTTTCACAACACTGATTCTTCCAATACAAGAATATGGTATATTTCTCCATCTGTTTATGCCATCTTTGATTCCTTTCATCAGTGTTTTATAGTTTTCTGAGTACAAGTCTTTTGCCTCCTTAGGCAGGTTTATTCCTAGGTATTTTATTCTTTGTGTTGCAGTGGTAAATGGGAGTGTTTCCTTAATTTCTCTTTCTGATTTTTCGCTGTTGGTGTATAGGAATGCCAGAGATTTCTGTACATTAATTTTGTATCCTGCAACCTTACCAAATTCATTGATTAGCTCTAGTAGTTTTCTTGTTGCATCTTTAGGATTTTCTATGTATAGTATCATGTCATCAGCAACAGTGACAGTTTTACTTCTTCTTTTCCAATTTGTATTCCTTTAATTTCTTTTTCTTCTCTGATTGCTGTGGCTAGGACTTCCAAAACTATGTTGACTAAGAGTGGCAAGGGTGGACATCCTTGTCTTTTTCCTGATCCTAGTGGAAATGCCTTCAGTTTTTCACCATTGAGTATGATGCTTGCTGTGGCTTTGTCAGATATGGCCTTTATTATGTTGAGGTAGTTTCCCTCTATGCCCATTTTCTGGCAAGTTTTCATCATAAATGGTGTTGAATTTTGTCAAAAGCTTTTTCTGCATCTATTGAGATGATCACATGGTTTTTATTCCTTAATTTGTTAATATGGTGCATCACACTGATTGATTTGCGTATACTGAAGAATCCTTGCATCCCGGGGATAAATCTCACTTGATCATGGTGTATGATCCTTTTCATGTGCTGTTCAATTCTGTCTGCTAGTATTTTGTTCAGGATTTTTGCATCTATGTTCATCAGTGATATTGGTGTATAATTTTCTTTTGTGATATCTTTTTTGGGTTTTGGTATCAGGGTAATGGTGGCTTCATAGAATGAATTTGGGAGTGTTTCTCCCTCTGCAAATTTTTGGAAGAGTTTGAGAAGGACTGGTGTTAATTCTTCTGTAAATGTTTGATAGAATTCTCCTGTGAAGCCATCTGGTCCTGGGCTTTTGTTTGCTGGAAGATTTTTAATTATGGCTTCAATTTCATTACTTGTGAGAGGTCTGTTTATATTTTCTAATTCTTCCTGGTTCAGTCTTGGAAAATTGTACCTTTCGAAGAATTTGTCCATTTCTTCATGGCTGTCCATTTTATTGGAATAGAGTTGTTTGTAGTAGTCTCTTATAATGCTTTGTATTTCTGCAGTGTCAGTTGTGATTTCTCCCTTTTCATTTCTAATTTATTGATTTGCATCCTCTACCGTTTTTTCCTGATGAGTCTGGCTAAAGGTTTATCCATTTTGTTTATCTTCTCAGAAAACCAGCTTTTAGTTTTATTGATCTTTGCTATTGTTTCCTTTGTTTCCATTTCATTTATTTCTGCTCTGATCTTTATGATTTCTTTCCTTCTACTGACTTTGGATTTTCTTTGTTCTTCTTTCTCTAGTTGTTTTAAATGTAGGGTTAGATTGTTTGAGATTTTTCTTGCTTCTTGTGGTGAGATTGTATTGATATAAACTTCCCTCTTAGAACTGCTTTTGCTGCATCCCATAGGTTTTGGGTTGTCGTGTTTTCATTGTCATTTGTTTCTATGTATATTTTTATTTCTTTGATTTCTTCAGTGATCTCTTGGTTATTTAGTAGTGCACTGTTTAGCCTTCATGTATTTGTGTTTTCTACAGTTTTTCTTCCTGTAATTGATTTCCAATCTCATAGCGTTGTAGTCAGAAAGGATGCTTGATACGATTTCAATTTTCATACATTTTCTGAGGTTTGATTTGTGACCCAGGATGTGATCTACACTGGAGAATGTTCCATGTGCACTTGAGAAGAAAGTGTATTCTGCCACTTTTGTGTGGAATGTTCTATAAATATCAATTAAATCTATCTGGTCTACTGTGTCATTTAAAGTTTGTGTTTCCTTATTTATTTTCTGTTTGGATGATCTGTCCATTAGAGTAAGTGGGGTGTTAAAGTCCCCTACTATTATTGTGTTAATGTCGATTTCCCCTTTTATGGCTGTTAGCATTTGCCTTATGTACTGAGGTGCTACTGTGTTGGGTGCATAAATATTTACAATTGTTATATCTTCTTCCTGGATTGATCCCTTGATCATTATGTAGTGTCCTTCTTTGTCTCTTGTAATAGTCTTTGTTTTAAAGTCTATTTTCTCTGATATGAGAATTGCTACTCCAGCTTTCTTTTGTTTTCCATTTGCATGCAATACCTTTTTCCATCCCTTCACTTTCAGTCTGTATGTGTCCCTAGGTCTGAAGTGGGTCTCTTGTAGACAGCAAATATATGGGTCTTGATTTTGTATCCATTCAGTGAGCCTGTGTTTTTTGGTTGGGGCATTTAATCCATTTACATTCAAGGTAATTATCAATATGTATGTTCCTGTTACCATTTTCTTAATTGTTTTGGGTTTGTTTGTTTGTTTGTTTTGAAGTACCCACAGTGCCTTTAATAAGTCAGCACAATAAAGAGTGAATAGAAAAACAACAAAAAAGAAAATTGCATAAAATTGTCTCGAATTCTCACTTCAAAAGAATTCTGCATATTGACAATTCTTATTGTCAAGGCACTGACTTTCTAGGGCATTCAATCTGAAAACCATGTGTCCTTCTGCATAATGACTCCACCCAACCTCTGCCTCGTGTTGCTGGGGTTACAGTCATGGAAGACTTTAATTCTCTGTCTCTTCCTCTGTCCTGGGGCTTTTTTTTTTTTTTTTTTAACATCTTTATTGGAGTATAATTGCTTTACAATGGTGTGTTAGTTTCTGCTTTATAACAAAGTGAATCAGTTATACATATATCCCCATATCCCTTCCCTCTGCATCTCCCTCCCTCCCACCGTCCCTATCCCACCCCTGTAGGTGGTCACAAAGCACTGAGCTGATCTCCCTGTGCTATGCGGCTGCTTCCCACTAGCTATCTATTTTACATTTGGTATTTGGGTTTGTTTTTGTGGGTCTTTTTCTTCTCTTGTGTTTCCCTCTTAGAGAAGTTTCTTTAGCATTTGTTGTAAAGCTGGTTTGGTGATGCTGAATTCTCTTAGCTTTTGCTTGTCTGAAAAGCTTTTGACCTCTCCATCAAATCTGAATGAGACCCTTGCTGGGTAGAGTAATCTTGGTTGCAGGTTTTCCTCTTTCATCACTTTAAGTATATCCTGCCACTCTCTTCTGGCCTGCAGAGTTTCCACTGAAAAAGCAGCTGATAACCTTATGGGGATTCCTTTGTATGTTAATTTTTTGTTTTTCCCTTGATGCTTTTAATATTTTTTCTTTGAATTTAATTTTTGATAGTTTGATTAATATGTGTCTCTGTGTGTTTTTCTTAGGGTTTATCCTGTATGGGACTCTCTGTGCTTCCTGGACTTGGGTGACTATTTCCTTTCCCATGTTAGGGAAGTTTTCCACTATAATCTCTTCAAATATTTTCTCAAACCCTTTTTCTCCTCTTCTTCTGGGACCCCTATAATTCGAATATTGGTGCATTTAGTGTTGTCCCAGAGGTCTGTGAGATCGTCTTCTTTTCATTCTTTTTTCTTTATTCTGCTCCTTGGCAGTTATTTCCACCATTTTGTCTTCCAGCTCACTTACTCATTGTTCTGCCTCCATTATTCTGTTATTGATTCCTTCTAGTGTATTTTTCATTTCAGTTATTGTGTTGTTCATCTCTGTTTGTTCTTTACTTCTTCTAGATCTTTGTTAAACATTTCTTGTATTTTCCCAATCCATGCCTCCATTCTATGTCCAAGATTCTGGATCATCTTTACTATCATTACTCTGAATTCTTTTTCAGGTAGATGGCCTGTTTAATCTTCATTTATTTGGTGTTGTAGGTTTTTACCTTGCTCCGTCATCTGTGATATATTTTTTTGCCATCTCATTTTTTCTTTTTCTTTTATGAGTGGGATTGTGTTCCAGTCTTACTGGTTGTTTGGCCTGAAGCTTCCACCACTGGAGTTTGTAGGCCGGGTAGAGCTGGGTCTTGGTGCTGAGGTGAGGAACTCTGTGAGACCTCACTCTGATGAATATTCCCTGAGGTCTGAGATTCTCTGTTAGTCCAGTGGTTCGGACTCAGAGCTCCCAGTGCAGGAGCTTCAGCCCAACCCCAGGCTCATGAACCAAGATCCCACAAGCCACCTGGGGTGGCAAAAAAAAGAATAACAAAGTAAAAAATAAAATTAGACTAGGAAACTAACAGATATGTTAGGAAGAATATTAAAAATATATATATAGATGAATCAACAACCAGAAGGTACAATGAGTACCACAATAGTAAAAAAGAGAGGAGGAAGGAAAAGAAGAAAAAAAAAAGTGGGGGGGAAGGCCTTGGCTGTGGAGGGCAGGGCCTAAGCAAAGATGAGGTTTGGGCAGTGGGGGGGGCCAATGCTCAGACCCACAGGGCTGGAAAAGGCCCTGGGGCTCTGGGGGTGGGGCTTAGGCTCAAGGAACACAAGGGGCCCAGGTGTGCCCCCCTCACCTGGTCTCAGAGGGCAGGGGACCTCACCTGGGAGCCCAGCAGGCTTCCTGGGCTCAAGTGGGCAGGGCAAACGCCCTACTCTCCCGGTCTGGGAGGACCCCTCCCGCCTGCCTCTCCTGTTCTCCCCAGCCTCCCCCCTATGCCCCCAAGGACCCACACAACCCGGATGGGGCTTTGGAGGTGGAGTACTGGCTTGGGAGCTCGACAGGCTCCCCGGCCCAAGTGGGCCAGGTGATCACCCTGTGTTTCTCTCCCACTCTTCCCCGAGAGTCCTTCCCACCTGCGTCTTCTGATCTCCCCGGCCTCAGGGGTGCCGATCCTGTCTGGCCTCCACTTCTCCTCCCCCCTCAGTCCCCCTACGTCCTACCAGTTCACTCTGGGGTTCCTCCCAACTCCTTGGGCGTGAGAGTCCCCCACCAGCAGCTGGCAGGTGCCCTAGTTGTGGGGAGACGCTAACTTGGTGTTTTTCCACACTGCCATCTTGACTCTGCCTCTGTATTGGTCTTTTCTTGAATGGGTTGGAACAAATGGCCTGTTACAGGGGAGAGTGTTGTCAGACTTCAGGGGATGCAGGGATGGGAAGAAGAAAAACACCTACCAAGTGTCATTTCCCCCTTTTAATGTCACTTCATGTCATTTTATTTACTGCCTCTAGGGAATCAATTAAAACAGCACTAATTTATGGCTCTTAATGAACAAGGTATTATGCAAACTGTTTGTAAGCATGGCAGGCTTCTTGAATGGAGAACACTCAAAAGCACGATTACCTGACAAGACATTTCCTTACGGCCAACCTTTCCAGATTCCAAAATGGCACAGGAATAAACACAAGTGTGTGTGTTTGTGTGTGTGTGTGTGTGTGTTTGTAGGATGCATATTGCATATAGTCTATGCCTCCTCCTGCCCCACTTCTCTCCTCTCCAAGAACAGCAGGAGAGAATATTTACCCAAAAATATGAGATTATCTTTGTAATCCACATGGTGCTATGCTTTACTTAATCACTTCTTGGACTAACCAGCGAACCTATTCCTTAATCGTTAATTCACGTAATAAACGTTTTGAAGTCCCTAATGCTAGACAGACACCATCCCAGGCTCTGGAAATGTTAAGGTGAATAAAATACAGTTACCTGCTTTAGAATTCACAGGCTAGCTGAGGAGACAGACACCTAGACAAACAACTACGGTATGTATTGTACCAGAGAGGACAGATACTTACTCTGAGGAGTACAGAGTATAATACAGTCAGAATGAGCTTCCCTGGATCACTGGGAGAAAAAAGTGCCCTCCATCATCGTCTACGCTGATCAGCTTGCGGTTTCCGGTTTCCTTAGAGCCCAGCTCTTTGGGCCAGCACTGTGTGCCTCTACAAGCAATGAGCTCTCCTTTTCTAAATCCCATTTCCTGCCTGAAGAGAGACTCCTGGCAGGATCTGTCACAAGCCTGTTTTGTCATGGAATCCTCTGGCCTGGAACTAGAAAACTGTCCCTGACTGACATGCTTGATGCCAGTAAACCTGGTCACAGCTGAGTCCCATACCCTTAGGATCAAAAAATAGCTGCCTGCTTCCCAAACAGCCGGCTGCGAGGCACTTAGTCGAATTTGAAGTTGAACATTGAAACAACAGACTAAATTATTATTTGCTGCCTGCAGAGAAAAAAAGAAACAGGCCCTACTGAGTAGAATATTTCATGTCACTGTACAGAGTAATTTTTTCCCTTGGGTGGTGTGTGATTAGGACCCCAGACTCTGCAGCAGCCCTTTGGGTTCAAGTCCTAGATCTGCTACTTGCTTATTATGTGTCTCAGGAAAAATTACTTAGCTGCTCTGTGCCTCAGTTTGCTCATCTATGAAGTGAGGATAATAAGAGTCCCTCCCTTCCATGCTTACTGTGAATGGTAGAACATGAGGCCATCAGAGCAGTGTCAGGACCAGAGTCAGAACCACGTGAGTGTTTCCCATCATGGTTCCAACTGGCCTTGCCCACCCTTCCTTCTGGCATTTTTCCTTTGGTGGCTCCTCCTTCCCTTCTCTCTTCCTCATGTCCACCTCCAGGTTCAAATCCAGCAGTATCGTCTTCTCTTCTTCTCTTCCTTCTTGGTGGCATATGTGAGCTATGATAGGTCAATGAGGTGCACATGCCTCAAAATGTCAAAATTCCAAACCACGCAACCAACTGCTATTTACAAGACTGACCTAACGAAGCCTTAGTGTAGCAGAAATGTTCGGTGGAGATACATACTTTCCAGGTGGTGTTGATAAATGTGCAGGGGATTATGCTTTAAATTAAAGCTTCGCCTGTCCACCCCATATGTGGGTCATAAGTCACTCTCCCTGCTCCGTCAGGAGTTTACAGAAAGGTGTAGTTTGCTATGTCCCAGGACAGCTTCCTTAACAGAGGTGGTAGTTCCTCCAGTCCAGGACTTACAGTCCTGTTTGCTAATATTCTGGGCCACACCCATTTACAAGAACCCTGCAGAGGGGCTTTGCACCCACCTCCAGGAGTGCAGCCGTGGAGTGCAGAGGCAGGCTTTCTGGCACTGCTGACATATCTGTCCCCTCCTCCAGACCACAAGGTGCTAGATGGCAAGATTGTGTCTTATGAATCTCCATATCCCCAGAACTGAGCTTAGTGCTGGCATGTAGTAGACAGTCTCTGTTTACTTAATTAACTTAAAGGTAAGGACTTTGCTCTTTGAAGCACTTTAGCAGCCTCTAGGGATAGCTGAGGATGGGATTTTTTGTTTCTGATGATGAACCAATGATACAATGTACGCTGTGATCCACAGCACACACTGAGACTGTCCTGGCAAGTCGAGTCGGGATGACCCTGCTGGAAGGAGCAGCCTATAACTCTGGTGCTTATGGCCATCAGTAACAATCCATCCATTTTGCCTCCCAAGACAGACCACCTTGGAGAAACTGAGGCAGCACAACATTCTCATACTTTCTTAAAGGTGAACTTTCCTCTCTGCTCAGAGAAAGTGAGATCACTGCTGTCTCTGGAAATAACAGAGCATGGTGCTGAGAGGCAGGGAGGGGAGTCACTCTGCCTGGGATGGAAGCTTAGCCTGGCTCTACCAATCACTAGGTATATGCCTTTGAGCCGGGTATTTAACCTCTCTTGTGTCACCATTTCCTGATCTGAAAAGCAGGTTTGTAATAGTATCTCCCTCAAAGGAGTGTTGGGAGATGAGGAGTAAATGAAGTAATACGTGTACAGCACGGAGGAAACACACAGCGCTTAGGACGTGTTAGCTGAGTGCTTGATAACAGTATTATCCAGGTGTGATGTTGGATGCGAAGAAAAACCAGCTGTGAACACCACTCCTGCTGATGAAGAAAGTTCCTCGTGCCTCTGGCCACTGTGGGTGAGGCCTGGCCAGGAGCAACAATGATTGTAATTAAAAGGAGAGACACAGGTAGAGTGGAACCACTTGTCAGTTTGCGCCTTGAGAGAAAGCAGCGCTGCAATAGGCCATAAAATTGCTCTTCCTAGACTTTCACATGTCACCAGATGCCTTCCTGGCACCTGCCACTGCTGGTCATTTGGGAGCACTTTCACCAGCACCTCTTGGCAGCTGCATCTGTGCCAAGAACACCTCGAGGGGCTGATAAAGAGACCTAAGTGCCAGAGCACACAACCAGGGCAGAAAAGAGGGCAAGGGACAGGGATGGGGAAGTGATGGGCCAGGGGCAAAGCTGAGTGAGACGGAAGAAAGGAAAGCCAATCTGGCCGGGAGAGTGCCAATCTTGTCTGAATATCCCTCTAACCCAGGGAAGAGAAGTAACAGCGGAGAGCTTGTTAATAGCAACAGGACACAAAGCTAATCCTTTCTTTTCTCTACTTTCCACAAGACCCAGGTGACACAGAAACCTAATTTGTGTTCTCTGTGCTCCCTGGTATTTGGCTTACAGGTCTCAGCATTTTCTTTTCAACCTTTTAAAGCATAATAACTGCCCGTGCCTTCCTGCAGCATGTGTTAGAGACAAAGAACACAGGAATATGTCATTTCCTATAAAGGCCAGAAAGAGTGTTGTGACCAGCGAAGTGCTAAAATGACATTTGCACTTAGGTGACAAACAAGCCCATTCCATTCCAGGTAAAGGCCAGGACTTTTTCCAGTGACAGTTAAGCACGGGAAAGTAAAGGCTGCCCTCTGCAGGCCACTCTTGGCATGACAATTGGTGCTTCAGAAGGCAGCAAATGCACACACAGGTTGGTGAAGAGTAAGAGCTAGAAAATCACATCTGCTTTCAGGCAGACACCACCTGAGAGCTTGTCCTTGACCAATATTCTCCCAGGCACCAGCACACTAGGAAAGAAGCAGCCAACTAGGAGAGAACATCCTTGTTTATGCTGATCAACTCAGCTGCCTTCTCATGTAAACAGGCTTTTTAAAAATACGATTTCAAACATATTGAGCTTGAGGGACAAACTTTTTAACACTAAAATAATTTTTAAATAGATGCAGTAGGTTGATGCACAAACTGTGGCTGCTTCCAATGCATTACAGCACTAGAGAGACAAGCGGCTGTTCTTCATACTGCTAGAGAAAATATGAGACAGCCAAGAGGCATGAACACTCCTAGCTCCATCACAAAATTACTGCCTGAAACTGGGAAGGACACTTCCCACTATTGGACTCAGTTTCTCCATCTGTAAAATGAGCTGTCTTGGCTAAAGGATGCCTGAGATTCCTTCCAGCTGAGACATGTTATGATCCATGACCTTTATTTTGTACTCTCAGACAGCAGTGTAAGTGCTCCAGAAGAAATAAATGGAGCAAAAGAAAAAATAAAATATAATAAGAATGACACACCAGCCCATCCATTTCCTACAGCCCTTGGGCTCACTGCACCTGAGGGCCCTGGGAGTAAGGGCAAAAGAGTCTGCAGTCCTACCTTATGCATCTCCACACCACCGTTTTTAATTGCTGGTATTATTATCTTTAATCCTTTACCAACATACTGAAGTAATGATACCATCTTGTATTTTCTTAATCAACAGATACCAGAAATGTGACAGTTACCAGGTAAAGGTTGAAGGAAAGTTTTGGTTTAAAATAAATCCTCAACTAAAAAAATTTGGAATCTCTGTTCTATAGTTCAAGAACTAATCCCAAAATTCCCTACAAATAAAGGTCTCAGATGAAAGCATCTCACACACACACACACACACACACACACACACACACACACACACATACACACACACACAACTCTCTCTGGAATTCAGTACAAAAGGCAATTAGCAAATAAATGTAGAGCAAAGAACCTCTACAATGGACTGCAGTGACAAGGCAGCTGAATCTTTGGAACATTTCTAATTGCTGAGGAGGGAAATCTATAACCTGGCAAATCAGTGGATAAGCTCCTGAGACAATGAAGTATGACTTAGAAGCTGTTGTTGTAGAGTCTGTGTCTTTGCCTGAACACCACGTAATGCCCTTCCCTCCCTCACACACTCCTCAAATGTGTGTGAAGTATATATTTAAAACAAAAGGAAAGCTCTCCTACTTTAATCAGCCCATAGTATAATACGTTCAGTCTACTCCAAAGCTCTTGTCTTGGCTTTTTCTCTGAGAGTGGTTGGGGAAAAGAATCATAGCTTCAGACTAGTTCTTGCTTTAAGAAAGTGTTGGGGCAGCAGCCCTCACTCTGGGCAACTACAACACGGGGTCAAAAAATCGTTAGGCGTGACTTCTGTCAGTTGTGTAAAATTATCCCTCTCCTGCAAGCAGGAAAGATTCACCAAGCAGCACGCTCCTGGGGCCCAGCTCTGCTTCAGTGTTTTTTGCTTCCCTGCTCACCCCTACTGCAGGAGGGACAGGTAGGGATGGTCCTGCACAACCCCACCTTGCCGCTCCGGGAGGTGCATTCATGAAGAACTCAGAGCTGCAGCCTGAAGACCCTCACAACTGTTGGTCATATGTCTTTGCCAATTCTTCCCTTCACCCTTCCCATGGAGACATGAAGATATCTTGTCGGTGAGTGATAACAACTAAAAGTATACTAATCTGAAATGTTGGGTGTTAGTGTCCCTGTTCTAGTCACATCAGTACTGGATCTACTCAAATAACCAAGGTGCATTTGAAGACTCCTACCTTTTCCCAGAGTTCATTGCGCTCAGCCCCCCAAAACTGAAGCTCAAGCCAGTATCTCCTTGGTTGTACTAAAAAGTTCACAATATAAAAAAGTTCCTTAAGTGGTATGCCAGAAAGCAATTAGAGCCAAAACCAAGGCTTTTCCTGTCAGAATCAATCGATCAACCACTCAGAAGAGGAAGGGAAGAGAAAGAGAGAGAGGGAGGAAGAGGAAGAGAGAAGCTGGTGAGTGTAAGGAAAAGTTGTACCATCCAGGGAAGTTCATGTTTGGAGGCACAGAGGCATTGTAGACTGAGGAGAACAGACTAGCACACTTACTGAATTGTGAGAGTTCTTTATGTATTCTAGATATAAGTTCTTTATTGGATACATACTTTGCAAATATTTTTTCCCTGTGGTTTGTCTTTTCATTTTCTTAATAGTGTCTTTTTTTTTTTTTTTTTTTTCGGGAACGCCCCGCGGCATGTGGGATCTTCCCGGACCGGGGCACGAACCTGTGTCCCCTGCATCGGCAGGCGGACTCTCAACCACTGCGCCACCAGGAAGCCCAATAGTGTCTTTTGAAGAAGAGAAGATTTTAAGTTTGTGGAGTCTGATTTAGGATTTTTTTTTTTTTACAGTACATGCTTTTTGTGTCCTATCTAAGAATACTTTGTTTAACCCACAATCACAAACATGTTCTCCTATGTTTTCTTCTTGCATCTGTATAGTTTTGGTTTCACATTTAGGTCTGAGAACCATCTTAAACTAATTTTTGTATGTGGTGTTAGATATCAGTCTAAGTTCATTCTTTTGCATATTGATATCCAATTGCCTCAGCACGACTTGTTGAAAAAACTATTCTTTCTCCATTGAATTACCTTGGCACCTCTGTAGAAAATCAACTGACCATATAATTATGGGCTATTTCTTGACTGGCTCTTCTGTTCCAGTAATTTATATGCCTATTCTTTCACCAATGCCAGTCACTTCTCCAAAGAAAAAGTATGGATGGAAAATAGGCACATGGAAATATTCTCAACATCATTACTCACTAGGGAAACACAAATTAAATCCACAATGTGATACTACTACACACCTATAAGAATGACTAACATAAAAAATGTTGGAGAAAAAAGTGCTGGTGAGAACGTGCAGCAGCTGGAAATCTCATACATTGCTGGTGGGAATGCCAAAGGGGACTACCACTTTCAAAAAGAGTTTGGAAGTTTCTTTTAGAGTTTAACATACACTTACCATATGACCCAGCAATCCTACTTCTAGGTCTTCAAGAGAAATGATTGCATAAGTCCACACAAAAACCTGTAGGTGAATTTCTAGATCAACTTTGATCATAACCGCCAGATACTGGAAACAACCCAAATGTTCATTAAATGGTAACTGAATAAACAAATTCAAGCACATCCACACAATGGAAAACTACTGAGCAATAACAAGGAACAAAATGATACATTCAATACCATGGATGAGACTGGAAAACAGATTATGGTCAGTGAAGAAGCCACTCAAAAGACATTTAGGAAAAGGCAAAACTGTGGTAACAGGAATCAGTAGTTGCCAGAGGCTGGAGTGAGGGGAGGGGATTGGCTGTAAAGGGACACAAGGGAATTTGGGGGCAGTGGAAATACTCTCCATCTTAACTGTGGTAATTACACAACTGTATACATTTGTCAAAAAAATCACAGAACAGTACCCCTAAAAAGGGGACGTAAATTATACCTCAACAAACCTGACTCTAAAAAAACGCACTAGCTGGCAGATACTCACAAGGTTGGCAATTTGGTAGTATGAGAGAAGGAAAAGCTCTTCAGCCTCAGTGCCAGCCATTGGATTAATGTGGTTTTATGTTAATTAAATTTATTAATATAACTCTGTGATAAGAGTACCCGTCTTCTAGTTTCGATATTCCCAAGAGCGATGAGAGCAAGGGAAATATGCCAACCTAGCAATATTCTATGAAACTAATTACCTCAGGAATTTGAGTAAGAATGAACCAACACAGGTGTTACACTCAATAACAAATTAAAAATACCAGCCTACAGAGTTTGTAGCTTTGCTTGAACCTCATAGATAAATTAGGGTTTGGGGTTATTTTGAAGCTTTGCCATCTCTATTCATTACCCAATATGGAAACTGGAGCTCTTATTATTGGCTGCATTTCCCTTTTACTGAGCCTTCCTGTGTGTCTTTTGATCCTCTGGCCAACAGCTGCTGCTGCCCATGGTGTCTGAGTGGTGACTTGTGTATCTCCTCAGCGGAACTGACAACGTCCAAGAGATGCAGTCAGTCTAATCCAATGGAGCCCATCAAAACAGTCACTAGAGCAACACAGACCTGAAGATCCTAGTTTGACATGGCAGGTGCCAGAATCACAAGCTCTGAATCTTTTAATTATGCCCCAGTCACAGAGACAATGACATCTACCAAATCTAGACAATGTCAGAGCAGGTAGGCCATGCTGGCCTTATTTTCAAATCTCCCTCACTCGCAGGCTCCAGCCTTCCTAACATTATCTCCTGATTGCCCCCTCCCCCATTCCACCTCACTCACTCCACCCTGTGGCCATTCTTCCTTCTCCACTAGAGATCACCTAGTAGCCTGTCTCTAGCTAGGCACATCAGACTACTGCACTGGCCATAGACCCACTGGGCATTTCCTCATTTTTGCTCCTTTATCCACATTTCTTCAGCTCAAATGCCTTTCCCATGAAAAATCACCACCTATGGAAGTCTTTCTTCAAAGCCCAGCACAAAGACCGTCTCCTCTATGAAGCCCTCCTGACTCCCCCAACCAAAACTATTCTCTGTGTCTTCTATCTCCTCATGGCATTCCTCCTCCCTTGATGCCCCTTCTCACCCTCAATGTCTGTCATGTGCCCTCCACAGAATAAGGGAGCAGTCAACCTTTGCTGAATTGTACTGGTCTTACCCCATCACATGGCATCCCTTGCTTAAACATTCCCTCAAATATTTCCAGATAGAATAATGCCTTAAATCTGGCTCATTATAAGACTATGGAAAGTCTCTGTGAGAAAATTTTCACTCTCATATTGAGATGATAAACATAGACTCCCAAATAAAGGGCAAAAAAATTCACTCAATCCAAATATTTTCTTATTGATCAATAAAATAATTGCCTTGCTGAATTCAACTGCTTAAAAAAAAAAAAAAAACTATATTCAGTACATGTTGATCTATGTGTGTAGACATAGACTAACGTTGCCATTCGGCATTCCAGAACATGTTTTCCCATCTTTAATCCATCACGTCAATTTTGAGACTATTTCTTACACAGGATTTCTACGTTTCCTGGAAAACCAACAGGATATGAAAATGTTAAGAGACTTTTTTATCAGAGAAAATGTAGTGCCTTTATTTTGTCTATAATCTTGTCTTCCTCCAAACTTCCACCTGCTGGTTAGAGAAAAATAAATTAACTAAATGTCTAACCTGGTTTAAATTTAGTTTGATCCAATAATTTAAACAGCCGCTTTAGGGAATACCCAGTCTCTCCTGAATAAAATTGCTCCATCTTTCAAACAGCCTTCCCCTCCCGCTGCTTCTCTCCATTGGTGGCAACAAGTGTGGTGGGAGAGTAAGGCAGCTTAAGTGTCCTACAGCTGCCGCATCAGCCCTATTGGCTATAGGCTCAGCATCCTCATTAATAGGAAACAAGAGACCCTCAAGTATGCCAACTAGATCTGTCCCCGCTCTTAATTATAGCTATCCCATGTTGGTGCTGGCTCCTCCCAGGGTCTCAAAACAAAACCCCAGTATTCTTATCGGGTGTCCTATATGCCTTCCTATTCCCAAGCCAAAGAGAGAGAGAGAGAAGTACCTGACTGACCACCTCACTTCTTTCTCTCTTCTGTCCTACTTCTTCCTACTCTCTCTAGGAACAGAAAGCCTAAGTGAATTGCTATACCAGCTCCAAACTTTAACCCCTTCCCCAGACTACCATGCCTTTATTAACTTTGATTCCTCATCCTATTAATATATAAGCCATGTAATGATCCTGTGAAAATCTGGGTCTTCATGACCCCTGTAAGCCTGTGGCCCACAATTCAGATCTCTGATTAGAAACAGCTCTTCCTTGAAAAAACTTATGCCAGCCTTGTTTTACTTTGCTGTTGGTTCAGGCTGATGGTGGGCAAACACCTCAGCCACGTCTACTGAATATGAATGAATCGTGCCACAACAGAATTGCAATGTC
Organism: Neophocaena asiaeorientalis asiaeorientalis; assembly: GCF_003031525.2. NCBI lineage: Eukaryota > Metazoa > Chordata > Mammalia > Artiodactyla > Phocoenidae > Neophocaena > Neophocaena asiaeorientalis. Next base: position 2,694,604 of record NW_020173388.1, read on the forward strand.
TATTGATAAGTTGTCAATTTTCCTAAGACAAGCATCAGAGTTATATGGACAGTTTGTTAAAAGACATTTGAGTCAAAATGCACATCTGACCTTTCCACATGTCTATCCCAAGTTCTAGCAGAACTCTCCCCAGTTTGGGCTTTCTCACCACTGCCTGGCTTCATCTGAGCATGATCCTTTTTGACTTTCACCTCTACCCTCTGCACTATTGCACTATAGCTCTTATAGCACTATCTTTTTAAAACATTCCTCTCTTACAATTCTTTTTTCTCCCAAACTGACAAATCTCTTAGAGGACTTTGAGGCGGCTCTAACGTGAACACACATTCCAAACTCAGAAATTCATCTCAACCTTCCCTTCTCTAGTTCTTTGTGTCCCTTCTCAAATCAGCTGGAAGACCTCCCCCAGGACCATTTACTCTCCTGGAACCTGGAGGGCCCATTTAGATAGCACCTTGCACCTCCTTCTGACATTAACTCTTGTAACCCAGAAAGAGGACTCTGAGCCAGCCTCCACTTTCTTAGGTCTCAGCGTGAGCCCTTCCATCTACTGCAACCAACATTCAAGTTCTTGAAATGGGAATTCGTCACTTTTCTTTCAGCTTTTAAAATTTGTACCTTACTCATTCATCTCTGACACACTCATGGGGACTACTCCCTAGCCTGATAGTCAAGAAATCTGGAAATTTCTTCTGCCTGAGTACAAAGTAGCCACATGACTGTGAATGGGTCTTATGACCTTGAATGGGTCTTCTCACCCTCAGAAGCCTCAGTAGATTCATCTGTAAACTAAGAAAGGTTGGAGTGAGTGATTGCCAAGGCTCATTTCTACTCTGTGTTGCCATTAATTTCAATAAATTTCTACCTTCTTTAAGTATGATTCTTCTCATTCAATTGCGGCAAATAACAATGTGAACTTCCCTCTTTGCACACCTGCTGCACCTTCAAATCAGGACAAATAAAAGCAAAGCTTCCTACAATATAACTTTCCTTTTTTTCCTTTCCAAATATTAATTGACTCTTTAATAGGTGTGTTTTACCCTGCTCTCCACTCCAACATTTTAAAGAATAACATTTTTCATCACATTAGCCAGAGCCTGCCAGCATTATTAAAAATGAAGCAATCAAAGTTAACAGAGGTAAATGAATACAAGAAACTATTTTTATTCAATGTTCAATTATATTAGGACAGTGTATAATCTGTATACTAGCCAAGAGCACACATTTTTTTCTTGCATTTCCTTTTTTCTTATCTCCACACCTGTTTACCAAATTCAACACTGACCATTCTAGCTCTCAGAACATGCTTCCAAATTCCTACTCCGCTCACTAGTTGCACTGTCTTCTGAAGCTTCCTTTGGTCTTTGTGCGAGTTTTGTTGTTATTTTTTTGTTGTCACTATTGCTGTCAACTTTTCTCTCTTTTTCTTTATGACATGTACACTGTGGTCATCTTATTCTGGTTGACTTCAGATCCCTTTGTGTCTGTGAATTTTTTAAAAATAAGATGTCCTTTGCATTAATTGTCATTATCTTAAAAGAACCACCTACATTTCAATACAATTAAATACTTTGTTCAAGATAGCCAAAGTATAGAATAATTCTAATTTTTTACACAGGTTACTATAAGTTGAATCCTTGCTTATATGTATTTTTAGGGAGAGTAGAAAGGTTGATATAGAAATGTTTTACAACATTCACATAAGGAGTTGGTCCACACTCTGGTTATACCAAACAACTGGTTAATTCAATGAAGTTGCCAAAAAATAGCAATCAATTCAGTGAAAAGAAAATCAATCACAGAGGTTGTTTGGTTGTTTTGTACACGGAACAGTCAGTGGAGTGATTGAATTTTTCACTTTTCAATGAGTTGTTTTGGCCTTGTGTGGATGCAGCCATTAACTCATTAATCACCCAGAACTCCTGAGTGGCTGAGAGAGGAAATCATTACTTTCCAAGCATAGACTGCATATTAACAATATGCAAAAAGTCTGGCAGGGTGAATGTGCTCAATGACCCCATTTGAGAAAAATGAGTTTCACGAGTATTTTATAGCATATGGAGGTAAACTGTACCTGATTTATCATTTCACTTTCCAATTGCAAAACTCTGTGTCCTTTAGTGTAAGTTTACAGAGAATTTAATGCATTTGAAATATATTCATTTAATTCTTAAGTTAAAGTGAATTTTAATTCACAGAGACCTAAAAAATAATCCTTACAACATATTGGGTTTCCCCACATTGATTTTATGCCACACCAAAATGGAGGAATTTTGCACACATCATGAGTAGCTCCCATCCGTGCAGTATACATATATATGCCATTCGGATAAATATGTATATTTTCCCATATGGTGTTGAGTGTTAGCTTCTAATTTACCTCTTAATTTTTAATTAATTTTAAATTACATTCTAAATGAAGCCGACAGAAGTCTAATTTGCATGCTTATTTGCATATCTGTAAACACACTGCTTGCATTGTTTATCTAGTCCCTGTTCCTGTGACATACAGCAGTTTTTCTCACCCCATGTGGACTGGGGCCACAGAAACATCAAGGTGCCCTCTAAGACTTACAGAGAAGACTCTGATCGAGAATGGATGATACTGGCTCTCTTTTCTCCACAGTGGTCACAGAGGATTCTCAGAGGCCAAGGTCAATGATCATAGTTAAGCCCTCTGCTTTCTCAGAGGGCTAGCAGTACACGGGCTACATGCTGAGAAAATAAAGCTACATACTTTTTGCACACTTTGGATTTTTAAAACATATAATGCCCAGAACTTCTGAATTATTAACACCAAGTCAGGGAAAAAAAGTCACATCCTATCTATTTCTCTGGATTGATGGGTCCCTAACCCAATATAACTAGAAGAAGGCAGCACAGAGAGAAGGCAGTTTCCTCTGCGACAAAGGATGGATAATGATTTATTTTGTCTGAAAAGGCTGTCCTCTGGCAGCACTAAGGGCAGCTGTGGTCTGTTGTGATCACAAAACACCACGCATGCAACTCCAGTCAATCAATATACAAGCCACCTCAATGGACCTAGAGTCTGTCATACAGAGTGAAGTAAGTCAAAAAGAGAATAACAAATACCGTATGCTAACACATATATATGGAATCTAAGAAAAAAAAATGTCATGAAGAACCTAGGGGTAAGACGGGAATAAAGACACAGACCTACTAGAGAATGGACTTGAGGATACGGGGAGGGGGAAGGGTAAGCTGTGACAAAGCAAGAGAGAGGCATGGACATATATACACTACCAAACGTAAGGTAGATAGCTAGTGGGAAGCAGCTGCATAGCACAGGGAGATCAGCTCGATGCTTTGTGACCACCTAGAGGGGTGGGATAGGGAGGGTGGGAGGGAGACACAAGAGGGAGGGGATATGGGGATATAATATAGCTGATTCACTTTGTTATACAGCAGAAACTAACACAACAATGTAAAGCAGTTATACTCCAATAAAGATGTTTTATACATATATATACACACATATACACAAGCCACCTCAAAGACCCTTCGCAGCCTGAGAAACAGTTTGGGATTCAGAGAGATTTGTTGCCTTCCTACACACAAACTACACCACCAGACAGGACTGCAGAGGTACTTCTACCTCCTAGAAGTATTGTGATTTCCCTCTTTATTAGTGCCTTCAGTAAGCTAAGGTATCGCGGTTAAATCTTATCCTGTGATTGGAAAACCAAGCACCCAACTGCATGCTCAAAGAGTTTGGTGATCATGTTTAGGGTCAAAACTGCCCAATTCCTAATCCCTGCCTTTTTACAGTCGAACTGTGTGACCTTGTGTAAGGTCCTGAACCTCGCTAAAGCTGTATTATCTCCATACGACAGATAAACATTTTAGAAATGATTATCTTTTAGGGTTGTTGTAAAGACTAAACAAGATGGAAATCTCCTGGAACATTTTTCCTTATTTTCCTTTCCTCTCCAATAGATACAGATACCAAGTCCCACCCCTGGCAAATGTTAAATGTGGTACCTCATGGCACAAAAAGGGAACAGACTAGACCTATGGGAACTGTGTGCAGTTCTCTTGATCTTTACTCCACTAAGACCACCTGCTTTCCTGTTTCCATAAACTTCCACAGCTGCCCTATCAAGAAACAGACTTTCCATTTCAACTAAGTGTTTATCAAAATCAAGCCAGCCCTCAGTGGATCAAATGTAATATTAAATATGTCAAGACAATGGTCTTTACAGCTGGACTGTCATCATACAATCAATCAGCCATAAGAACAGCAACACTTCTCCTGCAAAGAACAGAAAAAATATTCTTCCTTCTGAAACAGCCAGGAGTCACACATCAAACATCGACTGGGGCTCAAGTTACTGTGCTTGGTCATTCTGTACATGAACAGGGACTGCATGGGGGGCCTGCTTGATGCCCCTTTAAGGGGGAATAACTCCACACTCACTGACTCTACCCCATGACAAAAGATTGCAATCAATGAGCAAGAGTGCATGCAATTAGATGTAAAAATGTACATATTTAAAAGAAATCACAGGAAAGATAAAAGAAAGGAGGTACATGAGATCAGATGGAAAACTAGCTCACTGAAACACACACCATAAGATCACACACAATTATCAAAATTGGAACCCCAGTCCAGTTCTAAGTTTCTAAATACCCAAAACAAAAAGATAACTTTATCTACTAAAGAGATACATTCTGCATAAAATAAAGCAATACCTGTTGCCCAGAAAAGTAATATTTCCAGGTACTAAAGTCTTAGAGACATATCTCCCATTGGTCCCCATGAAGGGCAATCTATGAGCTTGAAACTATTTACCTACAAATTTATCTGATAGCTCTATGACTTTTAAATAGATAAAAGACTCAAAATTAATCTCAGTCCTCTTTGCTTCTTTGGCATTGCTTGCCCTCTATAATGGCACTTTCATAGACTGTCTTGTTTCAGGAAAAGTATCAAATCTTGGGTACCCTAGGGCTGCAATGTATAGCTGTCCAGGCTGTGCACCGCATTTACCTTAGATTATGGTGAGTGACGCCCCCTGAGGCTGTACGATGCAGCCTGTGGCACCCAGCACGGTGCCTTGTCTATAGAAAGCACTCAATCAATGATTTCTTTTAGGGCTTCTCATTGTCGTGGCTTCTCTTGTTGCCAAGCACGGGCCCTAGGCACACAGGCTTCAGTAGTTGTGGCACACAGGCTCTAGAGTGCAGGCTCAGTAGTTGCGGCACACGGGCTTAGTTGCTCCGCAGCATGTAGGATCTTCTTGGGCCAGGGATCAAACCTGTGTCCCCTGCATTGGCAGGCAGATTCTTAAACACTGTACCACCAGGGAAGCCCAATCAATGCTTTCTTTATTACCTGAACATACCTGATACAAAGAAGCAGTAAATATATTGGTTAAGCCCATGGTCACTGCTCAGATGTGAATTCTGACTTCCACTTGCTAACTGTGTGACCTTGGGTGAGTTACCTAACTCCTGGCACCTCTGTTCCTCTTCTATAAAATGGAGATAGTGAAAGTAAATATCTAATAAGATTAAATACATTTGCACATATAAAGAAATTAGAACAGTCTCAGTACAAACATTCGGTACTGGTATTTTATTTTAATGCTCTTAATAGGATATTCAAATTATTACACTCTTCCTAAAAAGTGCCTTTAAATAGGAACACTGAAACGACACAGTGCCTTTGGCAGTCTAAGGGAATACAATAAGGGCAGGGGAGGAGATTGACCACGTTGATCACCTACTCTATGCCAGGCATTGAGCGGGTATTTCACACGTGTGGTCTCATTCAGTCCTCATGATTGTCCTGTAAGACAGAAGTGTTCTTTCTTTTTTTTTTTTAACATTTTTATTGGAGTATAATTGCTTTACAATGGTAAGACAGGAGTATTCTTCATGTCTTAGAACAAGCTGTGTCACATCATCAGTAATCATCTGGCTGCCATCAGTTAATACAGGATACAGTCCCCGTAAAATTCCTCCACATATCTCTCTCTGTCTCCAAGGGTGTCATACATGGTTCATGCACAACACTAGTTGGTCAGATACCTCTTGGCATCTGCCAGATATCACTCATCCTTCTGCCTGGCATGGATCACTGAGGAATGGCTGCCGGTTCTGCCCAGTACTGCCACCTTTGCTGAGCAAAGGCCTTTCTGCTGTGTGCCAATATATACATCAGGCACCACCACCACTGGCAGGCTCCCTTGGCATCTCCCCCTGGGCACCAGCTGCCCACCAACTAGCAGTGCTGCTCCCCCTGTGTTGTTGCATTGCTGAAGTTCTAGTAGGGGAATGTAGGAGGAATGTCTCTCTCCATTTGGGGTCATTACCCTCCTTCAGAAGAACAGCCAAACAGGAATGCATGTGCCTTGATGTCTCCCATTTCTTAAGAAAACACATTTTTAGATTCTTTACATTCAGCCTTCTCTGTTTCCATAACCCAGATAAATGGGAGCTAGGTCAGGGATGGATGTGCCTGAAGTTGTGGGCTATACAAGGAATTGTCCCCCCCACTGGTCTAGCCTACAAGGTACTTCACAGTTTGAAAAATCTTTGAGGGCATCATGGTTGCTTTATTAATTAAAAAAAATTATCTCCCTAATATATCTGTGTCTTAGGGTAGAAAATATGCAACTACATGCTACATTTACTTGTGTGTCACTCTACCCCCATGTTGTAAAGAATAATACCATCTTCAGGATCAGGAGAAATGTAAAGATTGTATGATAAAGACAAAGTCTGGAATAATAGATTAAGTATCAACTCTGAAACCAAATATATGTGGGTTTTATTTCAGCTCTGTGTGCTTTTGGGTCTATCACTTCACCTCACCTTCATCACCTATAAAATTGAAATAACACTATCAACCTTGCAAAATCCAAGATATAGAATTGTTGTGCCTGAAATGCCTGGCATATAATAGGTGCTCAATAAATGGTCATTTTTTTCCATTGTGACCCCTTTGTAATTTTCTTTGGCTGTGGACATTACTTTGGCTGTGTTAACTCATGGAGATACAATGGAGAAGAAGATCAATAAGATTCCTGTTCACAGAGCCTCCATTCTATGTGGGAATATATAAAATAAACAATTAAACTAATGAGTGATATTATTACAAATTGTTATTAGTGCTCTGAAGACAATGAATAAAGATGTTAGGAAGAGAGAACAGGAAGTCTATGAAGAGTTTTAACCACAGGCGTGAGATTACCTAATTGATATTTCTAACAGATCATTGTGACAGTTTGGGGCGCAGTGGATTGGAAGACTGCACCTGTGAAAATGGGCAAATACAAGTCACTCTGCTCTGCTACAAGACAGCAACACATGACAGTCTTGATTGACTTCAAAATAGTTTTCAAAATGGTAAGTTAACTATTTTTGTAAGGGCTATGCCCTTCAGATTCTTTAGGGATAAAAGAAGTTTTTTCTTATGGGAAATGGCAAGTTAATGAAACAGTTTCCGTCTCCAGCCGGAGTCATAGAGTGATACGTCACAAGACTCCAAAGTCGCAGATGAAGGAAGGCTGTACCAAATCTGGAACAGAGGTTTAGAAAGCTGCCAGCAGGCTCAGGGCACAGATTTCAGGGGGCACAGGAGGGGAAGACAGCCAGCCACACCAGCTAGGCTTTCCTCTCGGGAAGAAGCCAAGGCCAGCTCTTACCAGGAAGCTGAGCTTGACCATTTGATTTCCATTAGCACCATGTTAGTCTCTCCAACTCAGGAGCAATTTGACACAATGGGAGAAGTCTCCTGCTGTCTACAAGTTGGGCTTTTGTGGGAGAGATGCGGCAGAGAGAAAAAGGATGTTACACCTGTGGATACGCATACACACACACACACACACACACACACACGTATGATATATATGTGATATATATATAGGATCAACTTAGTTTAGTTCATTAGTTTTATTGCTCCCCAGTTTTAATGAGATATAACTGTCATTAACATTGTGTAAGTTTCAAGTGTACAACATAATGATTCAATATGCACGTGTTTTGTGAAATGATCACCACAATAAGCTTAGTTAACATCCATCACCTCACAAAGCTACAAATTTCTTTTTCTTGTGATGAGAATTTCTAAGATCTACTCTCAGCAATTTTCAAATAAGTTCATTAGTTCTATAAACAATTTTTCTATAATACAAACTTCTTACAAAAATAATATCATGGCCCATTAGGAGAAGTTAACAGAGTCTGCACAGAGAGCCCCGTTTCTCAGTTTCTGGGATTATCAGCTTTGAATACAAATTAAATGTGTTTCTTTGTAAGGAAAGCATCTCCGCACAATAATCCACTAGGAGACTGTATTTCAGTAAATTGGAAGGGCCCTGAGGGTTGAAACCTCAGAAGAATTAAGCTTTCATAAGGGACAAGTAAGGAGCAGGGCAGGGTGGGTACGAATGAGGCATGAGCATCATTGAGGTCCAGGCAGCACAGGCCTAGGGGTGCCTAAGGTCATGGAGAAGAGGCTGTGACCGTTGAGGGAAGGGGCAGGGGCACAAAATTCACCTCCATAACACTGTGTTCAGATAGAGTCCCACCAATACTCTACCTCCAGTAAATAAACAGCCTCTTGTTTTCTGTGGGTCTGTTTGTTAATTGTCTGTTTTCCATAGTCGATCTAGAGAGGCAGGAGACAGACTCTATCTCACTTTTCTCACTCTGCCACCATCCTCAGATGTAATAAGGAGCCATAGACAAAATGTGTTCTTGAAAGGTCAAATTTAGACTGGAATAAAATACTGGGAACAAAAAGCTAAAGTGGCTTTTGCTTTTATGTAGTTCCTATGAAATCAAAAGCAAGAACTAGCGACATGTACTTGACAGAACATGGAGTCCTGTGCTCTGTGTTCTCTGCAGGGAGAGATGAGGTGATTCTTTGGATGCTAATCAAAATTGCCTGCCTCCCTTTGGGTAGCTGAATGTTGGAACGGTAGGAGTGCTGTACCATTGTGGGAAGATATGTAGCATCAGCATTCATTTGCAGAGGCTTTTTTTTTCTTTACACACACATACACACACACACACACACACACACACACACACACATACACTTGCTTTTTTTCAAGGAAGATTTGAGAACAAAACCCAAAGCTGAGTTGACAACTATAAAAGTACCGTCAATTAAAGATATTCTTTAGAATGTTTCCCAACAAATTTATAAATGAAAAAGACTAAAATACATCTTTAAATACTTAAATTTTCAGAAAGAAGTATAATAATAATATCTGATACTTACTGAACGTGTTCTATGTGCCAGATAAGTACTGGTCCAGGTATTTTACAAGTATTAATATATACCATCCTCACAACCACCCTATGAGATATGCCTATTATCATCCCATTTTACAGATGAAGAAATTGAAACAGAGATTCGATAACCTGCCCAAAGTCACACAGCTGGTAGGTGGCAGAGCAGGAATATAACCATGATCTTGAGCTCTTAAGCACTATGTTAGGCTGCTTCTCTGGTATATACGATGTAACACAGTGAGATTGGATGCCCTTAAGCCATTAAGCAGGGTCAGAGGACATAAGAATTTGAAAAGCATGTTTCTAGAGCATAAGACTCTGATTTTAAATTACTTCCCTAAGTAGAAAAATATAACGCTCTGAGCTTCCTATGATGCAGAACCTTTACAAAAACTTCTTGAAAATCGCTTTTTATAAAGTTCCCTTTCCAGGATGCTCAATATCACTAATCATTAGAGAAATGCAAATCAAAACTACAATGAGGTATCACCTCACACTGGTCAGAATGGCCATCATCAAAAAAATCTACAAACAGTAAATGATGGAGAGGGTATGGAGAAAAGGGAACCCTCTTACACTGTTGGTGGGAATGTGAATTGATACAGCCACTATGGAGAACAGTATGGAGCTCCCTTAAAAAACTAAAAATAGAACTACCATACGACCCAGCAATCCCACTACTGGGCATATACCCTGAGAAAACCATAATTCAAAGAGACACATACCACAATGTTCATTGCAGCACTATTTACAATAAACACACACACACACATATAGCTGGTTCACTTTGTTATACAGCAGAAACTAATACAACATTGTAAAGCAATTATACTCCAATAAAGATGTTAAAAAATAAAATAAAGTTCCCTTTCCAGAATCAGAATTTGGAGCCAAGGGGAAAGATCCCTTGATAATCATGATCATTATATCATCATCATCATCATCATCATCAACATCACCATTGTTGCCATTGTCAAAATCATCATCATCATCACTAGCACTTTTGAGTGTTTACTGTGTGTCAAGCACTGTGTTCAGTGACTTGAAGTTATGTGGATACAGATTCTTATAGATTAGTAAACTGAGGCCCAGTGAACTTGGGAGCCTTGCCTAAGACTCCACTAATAGTCAGTGGTACAGCTGCTTCTTAATCATCTGATTAGTCAGCTGATTCTTCATCCCAGCCCAGTGCACTTCCCTCTATACCAAGTCACATCCCCCACTAGATAGAACAGTCATCAATAACCAGCATTGGGAGAATAGTGGCATGTTTTTTCATCTCTAACCATCCTATTAACACTAATTTTCTCCAAAAATGCTTTGTTATTCCTTTGAAAAACCATTATCTTCTTTCTTTTCCAGGCTGACACTGTCATTTCAGGTTGGTTACTTTTGATGCAATTTAATCTGATTTTGCTTGAAACCAGCTATTCTTCTTATATCTGTTTGATCATTCAGCAACTAATAGGCATTTTCCACAACTGCTGATATGAGAAAGACAAGAAAAAGTACAGCTCACCTTATATACCCTGATTCATCTGAGCTGGACATGAGTCACGTATCTTGAATTTGGAAAATGTGTATGTCTCCAGACTTTTTCCCTCTCTTTATGGGAGAGAGGCTGGAGACTCAGGCACCATAGGATAAGCCTGTACACAAAGCTGCTCGTGGTAGTGCCCAGATGGAACTGGCTGCACAGCACATGCCCTCCACACAACTTCCAAGGAAAAAAATGGACTCTAACTCTCAGTAAGCCGACTGTTCTATTAAGATACGTGAAACACCTTAAATTGTGAAATTCAAGTCATGGTTTTCTTTGAATAGAAGTCAAAATCTTTTTATCCAGAGAGAAAATGAAAACCTTTCAAGATATATCTAGGTAATCTGTGTCCTTCCCGCCACTGAACCCCAACATGTTCATCAGACTTGCGGTTCCAGCATCAGGACTATTTGGACTGTGATGAGGTCACGTTGGACAGACTCCCTTGAAGAGATAAGCTATCTGGAATGAGAAGAGAACTTGCTGGAAATGGCCAAATTAATAAAAGTAGATTGTAGCCTATCTGCCAGGAACCATAGTTTTCCCCCAGTCATTTGCAGAAAGAGGTGGAGAAGTAGGTTGTGATGCCATTACAGGTCATTTTCTCTCCTGAGCTGCGCCACCCCATGCTCCTTTTTCATTGCAATTGCTGCATTTCTAGAGGATCATATTGTCATTTTTCTCCTCCCTGTCTAACAGCAATCACACTTCTGGGCCGTTGTTCTCACCGTTGATGGTGTTAATCTCCACAGGAACCAATGTGACTCAGAGGGTCAATGTGTGCTTGGCAAGTCTTGTTACAACCATTGCCAGCATGTTACCAGCAATGGCAGCATAATCCACGGTGATCATATTTTTGTTTTGTGAATTTGCAGGAGTGTCATGCAGCTTAAAAGTAACAAGCTCAAAGGAAATCTTAGCTTAGCACTTTGGAGTAAAACTTGTCACAGTGACCTTCTACACAAGCTGCATTCCAGCATCCCTCATTTCAGAAGTCATGGAGTCCACTACTTGCTAAGGAATGAGGCTTTCTTGGATTTTTCTGTATATCCATTACCCTGGTTTGGGGTCATACATTCTACCCATAGATATTAAGAGTTATTTAATGGGAATAGCAATGGTGATGGAAATAATGGCTCTCCTTTTCACCAAAACAATCTCATTTTTCTACTGTTGTTGTTGCTATTGTTGTTTTCATTTGATAACACAAAATCTGCCCTGTGGTTTCCTACAAGATGATTCCAATGAAAGAAAGCTGTTTGGACAGTTGAGAGGGGTCTCACAAAGTCTGAGGAGCTAAAGGCAAGTTAGAGACCCCCCCCAACCCCCAACCTGGTGCAGGCATCCAATAGATGTGTCCAGAATCTTTTTGATTAGTACAAAGCAGAGTCTTCCTGTCCTTCCAGGGATGCACCATCTGCTGGTAGACTGCTTTAATTATTAGAAAGCCCTTACTTATATTGAGCCAAATTGGCCCTCTGTAACTTTTACCCACATGTTATTATTCTGCTTTCTGGGGAAACACTAAAACATACTCTTCCCTTTGTACTTCCATTTTTTCTCTACCAGGGTCCTTTAATATCCAGCCCTTCCTGCCTCTGCATTAGGACTCATCACGTGTTTTTCACGCATCTGTCTCCTCTACCAAGTGACTTTCTGGAGGACAAAAATCATGTTTCCTTCTTTATGAAGTGAGTACCTAGCATTTGATGACACCCATTCAAATACTTCACACTGGCTTTTATTTCTCCCAAGGCTATGCTAGTCCAGACTAAACATTTCTGATGACTTCAACTATTCCTCAAGTCAGCAAGCAGATACTGGCTTCTCCTTGCTTCCTCCCTCCAACAGGAGCACTAATGCGGTGAAAGAAGGCAGACTGGATTATATAATGTCACTGTGACAAAAACTATACTTTCAAATATCATGCCGTGTGGTGAGGGTAATGAAGTAGCTCAAAACTTCTATAAAGGATGCTCTGGGTCCTTCAAACAGCCTTGAAATTCTACAATAAATGCAAATTTTATAACAGGAGGAGACTGTAGACATCACCTCATCCAATCAGTACCAAGGAAGATATGGGGACCCAAGAAGCAAACTGAATTGCCCAAGATCACAGAGCTTGTTACTGGCAGAGCTAAGACTGGAAACTGTCTTCTTTTTCTCTAAATTATGTTCTTTACAACACATCACAATAACTCAAAGTGAGTATTATGCCAAGCACTTCGTACGCTCCTGAATAGTTAACTGGTCATTTTAAACATGGAGAGTGCCTTCTTAAATCTCGGGGCCTAAATTTTAGTACTCTCTCTCCTCCTGATAGCATTTACATGGAGATTGCTACTTCCTGTAGCATTTAAATATTCCAGCAAGGTTTTAAGGCTTACAGCTACTGTCCCTGGCAATCTTAGTTTTGATCTCAGAAGACAGAGATCATGCCAATATAGAATCTCCAGACCGAGATGGAATCTTTCTTCTTCAGACTTATCATATGCCAGCACTTAGCACAGTGCCTGGCAAATGCTAGACATTTAAACAATATTTGCTGACTGATTAATAACTTTGCAATTATTCGTTGATGAATTCATGATAAAAGTTCAAACCCAGGTTAAATTCCCCTACCATTTGACCTGTTCCCTATTTCTAGGCCACATGCCCAATAATCAATCGATTTATGTTCAGGGAACTTAAACATTAATGTTTATCCAAACAAAATATAACTTGAAACTTAAATATGCTAAAAAGTATACATACAAGACTATCCCAACTTGCAAATGTGTGGTGTTCTGAAAGATCATATGTAAAGTAGGGATCAGAACCTGAAACATACTCTCAAGAAGTAAAAGGAGAGAGAAAGCAGAATAGAAAAAAATAAAATATTGTTTTCACTAAAAAGTGTCTGGAATAATATTATCTTTGTGTTTGTGAGGCACATTATAAAGACTCTGATATAGAGTAAAAGAAGAACCTGTTTCCATTTCTGGCTCTATCAGTAATGGCATTGTGACCTTGAGTTAAACAGATTCCCAGGGCTGAGAAATAAGACACCACTTATGATATTGTTTACATAGTGAACATCATTCCCACTTGAGAATGCAGGGCATCACCAGGAACCCCAATCCCGTTTCCTAAAACAGCCACTTGCCAGGTGAGAAGGAAATTTGCTCCCTACTCATTGTGATTGAAAGAAAGCTTTCATTAACCCTGAAACCAGCACCTGCTAACATTCCTACCCAGTCACTTTACCAATGTACAACAGATACTTTCTCATTCAGTGCAATCAGGAAAATTAAGTATAAAAGTTGGTTCCAACAGAAAACCATACAAAAAACTACTTAAGTATTTTACTTAAACTTCAAACATGCAAGTATACATTAATGTGTCAAACTCTGGTATATAACCAAGCAGCCACTGCCTGAATTTCCTCATAGTTCTTTTTGTATAAACCATTCTCAAAATGCTTCCTTTACAATTGGTAGTTTTGGTGTCTTTAACACACAGAACATTAAGACTCTTGAAAAGCAATCTAACTACATAGCCTTCTTGATTATTACAATACTTTTTTTTGGCCACACCACACGGCTTGTAGGATCTTAGTTCCCTGACCAGGGATCAAACCCGGGTCTGAGCAGTGAAAGCACCAAGCCCTAATCACTGGATAGCCAGGGAATTCCCTTGAATCATACTCCATTCTTTCCTAAACATATAATTATTTTTCAAAGACACAACTCTCATAATTTATCATAACATATATATTATAATAATATTGCATAATTAAAAGTACAGTGGACAGAAATGGATTTGGTAAGCATACACCTCAACTCTTGAGATCAAAAGGACCTGGGAAAACTATAGAGTAACCTACTAACCAAAATTATCCAACCAAGCATCCTGTGCAGAGGGCATAGAGAGTTCTGGTTCATCTAGTAAATCAGTTTTCAAAAGTTCCTACTGTTTTTATATCAATGATGCCTTCATAGGCTGTATAGGATAGCATTACTGATTGCTAATCCCTTCTTCCCAACTCTCCATTCACTGTACTTTGATAAGACCACCTGTGTTAGTTTCCTAGGGCTGCCATAACAAATTATCACAAACTAGGCTACTTGAGCCAACAGAAACTTATCCTCTCACAGTTCTGGAGGCCAGAAGTCCAAAATCAAGGTGTCGACAGGGCCATGCTCTCTCGGAAGGCTCTAGAAAAGGATCCCTCCTTGCCTCTTCTAATTTCTTGGCTCCCAACAACCCTTGGAGTTCCTTAGCTTATGGCACCATAACTCCAAACTCTGCCTCTGTCTTCATATGGCTGTCTTCCCTCCATGTTTGTCTGTGTATCTTCACATGGCCTTTTTATTAGGACATCAGTCAGCGAATTCAGGCTTCATTTTAACTTAACCCAATTACATCTGCAAAGAAACTATTTTCAAGAAAGTTAATGTTCTTAGGTTCCTGGCGGACATGAATTTTTGGTGGACACTATTCAATCTGTTACACCATACTTTGACAAGTCCTCTCACCTCTAGGCCTCACACATGCCATTTTGTCTTCTAGAAATCCCCTTCCCCCATTCTTTTTTTTTTTCTTTTTTAAATTTTTTTATACAGCAGGTTCTTATTAGTTGTCCATTTTATACACATCAGTGTACACATGCCAATCCCAATCTCCCAGCTCATCCCACCACCAACAACAACCCCCACCACTTGCCCCCCTTGGTGTCCATACGTTTGTTCTCTACATTTGAGTCTCAATTTCTGCCCTGCAAACCGCTTCATCTGTATCATTTTTCTAGGTTCCACATATGTGTGTTAATATACGATATTTGTTTTTCTCTTTCTGACTTACTTCACTCTGTATGACAGTCTCTAGATCCATCCACGTCACTACAAATGCCCCAATTTCATTCCTTTTTATAGCTGAGTAATACTCCACTGTATATATGTGCCACATCTTCTTTATCCATTCATCTGTCAATGGGCATTTAGGCTGCTTCCATGACCTGGCTATTGTAAACAGTGCTGCAACGAATATTGGGGTGCATGTGTCTTTTTGAATTATGGTTTCCTCTGGGTATATGCCCAGTACTGGGATTGCTGGGTCATATGGTAGTTCTATTTTTAGTTCTTTAAGGAATCTCCATACTATTCTCCATAGTGGCTGTATCAATTTACATTCCCACCAGCAGTGCAAGAGGGTTCCCTTTTCTCCATACCCTCTCCAGCATTTGTTGTTTGTAGATTTTCTGATGATGCTCTTTCTGATTGGCGTGAGGTGATACCTCATTGTAGTTTTGATTTGCATTTCTCTAATAATTAGTGATGTTGAGCAGCTTTTCATGTGCTTCTTGGCCATCTGTATGTCTTCTTTGGAGAAATGTCTATTTAGGTCTTCTGTCCATTTTTGGAACTCTCCAAGAATTTGTCCATTTCTTCCAGGTTGTCCATTTTAGTGGCATACAGTTGCTTATAGCAGTCTCTTAGGATGCTTTGTATTTCTGCGGCGTCTGTTCTAACTTCTCCTTTTTCATTACTAATTTTATTGATTTGAGTCCTCTCCCTCTTTTTCTTGATGAGTCTGGCTAATGGTTTATCAATTTTGTTTATCTTCTCAAGGAACCAGCTTTTAGTTTTACTGTTCTTTGCTATTGTTTTCTTTGCTTCTATTTCATTTATTTCTACTCTGATCTTTATGATTTCTTTCCTTCTGCTAACTTTGGGTTTTGTTTGTTCTTCTTTCTCTAGTTCCTGTAGGTGTAATGTTAGATTGTTTATTTGATATTTTTCTTGTTTCTTGAGGTAGGCTTGTATAGCTACAAACTTCCCTCTTAGAACTGCTTTTGCTGCATCCCTTAGGTTTTGGATTGTCATGTGTTCATTGTCAGTTGTCTCTAGGTATTTTTTGATTTCCTCTTTGATTTCTTCAGTGATCTCTTGGTTATTCAGTAACGTATTGTTTAGCCTCCATGTGTTGTGTTTTTTACGATGTTTTCCCTGTAATTGATTTCTAATATCATAGCATTGTGGTCAGAAAAGATGCTTGATATGATTTCAGTTTTCTTAAATTTACTGAGGCTTGATTTGTGACCCAAGATGTGATCTATCCCAGAGAATGTTCTGTGCACACTTCAGAAGAAAGTGTAATCTGCTGTTTTTGGATGAAATGTCCTATAAATATAAATTAAATCTATCTGGTCTATTGTGTCATTTAAAGCCTGTTTTTCCTTAATAATTTTGTTTGGATGATCTGTCCATTGGTGTAAGTGAGGTGTTAAAGTCCCCCACTATTACTGTGTTACTGTCAATTTCCTCTTTTATAGCTGTTAGCAGTTTCCTTATGTATTGAGGTGCTCCTATGTTGGGTGCGTATATATTTATAATTGTTTTATCTTCTTCTTGG
Organism: Neophocaena asiaeorientalis asiaeorientalis; assembly: GCF_003031525.2. NCBI lineage: Eukaryota > Metazoa > Chordata > Mammalia > Artiodactyla > Phocoenidae > Neophocaena > Neophocaena asiaeorientalis. The sequence goes on from NW_020173388.1 coordinate 2,711,807, forward strand.
ATTGATCCCTTGATCGTTATGTAGTGTCCTTCCTTGTGTCTTATAACATTCTTTATTTTAAAGTATATTTCATCTGATATGAGTATTACTACTCCACCTTTCTTTTGATCTCCATTTGCATGGAATATCTTTTTCCATCCCCTCACTTTCAGTCTGTCTGTGTCCCTAGGTATGAAATGGGTCTCTTGTAGACAGCATATATATGGGGCTTGTTTTTGCATCCATTCAGCCAGCGTGTGTCTTCTGGCTGGAGCATTTAATCCATTCACGTTTAAGGTAATTATCAATATGTATGTTCCTATTACTATTTTCTTAATTGTTTTGGGTTTGTTTTTGTAGGTCCTTTTCTTCGCTTGTGTTTCCCACTTAGAGAAGTTCCTTTAGCATTTGTTGTAGAGCTGGTTTGGTGGTCTGAATTCTCTTAGCTTTTGCTTGTCTGTAAAGCTTTTGATTTCTCCATTGAATCTGAATGAGATCCTTGCCGGGTAGAGTAATCTTGGTTGTAGGTTCTTCCCTTTCATCACTTTAAGTATATCATGCCACTCCCTTCTGGCTTGTAGAGTTTCTGCTGAGAAATCAGCTGTTAACCTTATGGGAGTTTCCTTGTATGTTATTTGTTGTTTTTCCCTTGCTGCTTTCAATAATTTTTCTTTGTCTTTAATTTTTGCCAATTTGATTACTATGTGTCTCGGCGTTGTTCTCCTTGGGTTTATCCTGTATGGGACTCTCTGCGCTTCCTGGACTTGGGAGGCTATTTCCTTTCCCATGTTAGCAAAGTTTTCGACTATAATCTCTTCAAATATTTTCTCAGGTCCTTTCTCTTTCTCTTCTCCTTCTGGGACCCTTATAATGTGAATGTTGTTGCGTTTAATTTGTACCCGAGGTCTCTTAAGCTTTCTTCATTTCTTTTCATTCTTTTTTCTTTATTCTGTTCCACAGCAGTGAATTCCACCATTCTGTCTTCCAGGTCACTTATCCGTTTTTCTGCCTCAGTTATTCTGCTATTGATTCCTTCTAGTGTCTTTTTCATTTCAATTATTGTATTGTTCATCTCTGTTTGTTCTTTAATTCTTCTAGATCTTTGTTAAACATTTCTTGCATCTTCTCGATCTTTGCCTCCATTCTTTTTCTGAGGTCCTGTATCATCTTCACTATCATTATTCTGAATTCTTTTTCTGGAAGGTTGCCTATCTCCACTTCATTTAGTTGTTTTTCTGGGGTTTTATCTTGTTCCTTCATCTGGTACATAACCCTCTGCCTTTTCATCTTGTCTGTCTTTCTGTGAATGTGGTTTCTGTTCCACAGGCTGCAGGATTGTAGATCTTCTTGCTTCTGCTGTCTGCCCTCTGGTGGATCTTCCCCCATTCTTTAACATGTTAAATTCTCACATCCTTCAGTAAGCAGCTCAGATGTCACCTCCTCCTCACTACATTCCCCAGCTGGGTTGGGCGCCCTTCCTGACCACTTTATCAGAGACCAGTCATTGACTCCTAATACCACTCAGTTCACTATACTGGCACCACCTGTTTCCCTTCTGTCTCCACTATCATAGCCACTTATTCTGAAACTACTGACTGTTCCTACACTATGCTAGGGTCTGCGGAAAAAATAAGGGCTAAGAAGTCCCTACTTTTTGAATGGTAGAATGTTTCAAATCTTTCAAGGCAAGGAGCATACATTTGATTTTGAATATCCAGAGCCCAGCACACTATCAGCTGCTCTCAATGATCCATCTGTTCAATGAATTAACGAGTAAAAACTTCAGAGGGCAAAGCAAATACTAATGCATAGGATGGGACAGTTGGAGGATATAAATTTTTGCCTGGAATAAAAATTTTCAGGTAGCTCAAGATACAATAAGGAAATGTACTGCCTCCTTTTTCTTTAAGCATTAAAGCAAAAATCCATTCATAGGAGGTTGGTCTACATGGTTTCTAAGGTACCTTCCAACTCTAAGATTTCTTTTATTCTCCAATAGATTAAATGATGGAAAGATGATTTATTTCTTAATTTTTTTCTCTTTTCCTAATGGGATTCAAAAAACCTTAAATGCTTACGATGTACTAGACATGACATTAAGCACTTTAACTCTATTAAGCGTTAATTAAATCTTCACAACAATTCATACAAAGCAAATAAAATAATAGAAAAGGACCCTAGTTTATTCACCAAATATCTGCTTTTCTTTTTCCTGGACATATAGCTAGATTACATTTCCCAGTGTCCCTGTGGTTAGGAGTGACCATGTGACTGAGTTCTAGCCAGTGGACTATAAATGGAAATGATGTGTGACACTTCCAGGCCTGATCCATTAAGAACTCCCAGGTTTGTTCCTACATTCTCCTTTCCCCTTCTAGCATGTTAGAATGGAGGTATTTCTAACACATGCATTCTCAACGGGAGTAATATTGGTCCCAAAAAGTGGAAATATTTGCTTGAGGGAGCAAAAAAAATCTTAGATATTAAAATAGCTGGTGGCTCTTCAAAGCTCAACCTGCCTGATAAAATCTTATTTCTTAATTTTAATTTCTCTCATTAGAGAGAATTTAAATTTGATTAAGTTACTTAATTTTAATTAATTGGGTTTAATTAATGTTATTTTTCTCCTTAAGGGGGAAAAAATGAAAAAACATTTGAGAAACATTTGCTCTAAAGTAACCGTGGAACCTGCATACTGGAGATGGTAGAACTTCTGTCAGCCTGGGTCTCTGAATAACTAAATGGAGGAGAGGCTCCTTGGTCACTACCAAGTACCATTAGTGAATAAAAATCAAATTTCTATTGTATTTGAACCATTATAAATTTGGGAGTCTGACACAGCAGTTAGTTCATCCTAAGTATTATAAATACTATCTTACTTATTTTACACATGAGCAAAACTGAGCTCAAAGAGCACAAACTTAAGGTCAGGACTACTGGTAAATGTTAGAACATAAATTTAAAACTTGTCTGATTCCAAAGTCTGAGCTATTGATCCTTTCACTCTGTTGCTTCCCCAGCTGTCAAAAGCTATATATTTCCACTGAATGAGGTGATTTCCAGTCTGACCTACTGGAGAATACTGAATGCAACTTCTAGTTTGAGGATTAAAGTTATACTGTCTTTAGTTATACTTAGTTTGGTTTTTATGCATCCAAAGTTGATAAACACTTTCAGAAATCATAAGTTTAATTCAGGGTGACAAAGTTGTACTGCAGCAAGCTCCTTGAAATCAAATGTGCATAGTCATGAGATATGTAAAGTAGCATGGAAATAAATTAATATCTCTTTTGACAGATACAAAAACAAGTTGCATCAGTTCTGGGCGAAACCCATAAAAAATTCAAGTACAGATGAGCAATTGTCAAAGGGCTGCAGAATGTGGTTTCACATGCACTAGAAAAAAATCAGAGTTTTCCCAACTGAAAATGCAAAGTCAGGATGAAGATTTCATGAGAAATCTTATCAGAAATTATTTCAGAGATTTTGCTTTTCTAAGCATCTTAAAATGTAAGATCATATTTCATACAATGATGGGCTTTGTCCTAAATTTGTGACTCTATGGTTTTCCCATAGAAATTGCATATGATGTGTCCATGTGGAAACTATTAATTTGCACTGTCTGCAAAAAAGTATTATCAATTCATATAGAGGGCTTAAGGAGACTTTCATTACCTGTGTAAGTTCACGCATCTTTAATGTAGTGTAAGTCTTAGAATTGCTGAATTTTAAAAAAGACAGTAATAAAAAAATGTTGGCTAACAAAGCCTACTGTGGTGATAGATGGGAAGACCATTGCTCAAATCTTTTAAATCCTCTATATGAGCTTTATTGTGTGCCCATTTCTGATGGTCTTTAGATACACAATTGAACAGTGCTCTTCAGAGAATTGTCCTCTTTTTTGCTTCATTTTATTCCACTGCTTCCTAAATAAGTTAAATTACTGCTCTGAGACTTATATGCATTACATTCCAACCTGAAATGCAGTAAATGTGAAAAAATGGAACTATTGAATAGTAGATGAAGATTATAGGTTCTTTTAGGTGAAGGCTGGGAAAGGAATTGTCTTGTATTCTTATATATTTAAAAGGGTGCTACAGCTTTGGAACACATTTCCAGATGCAAAATTAACATCATAGAGAAACACCAGGTTCACACATTTTCTATTTAATGCCAACTCTTCTGTATGCTCTGAGTAGCCCTACCTTTTAGCATTTAAGAGATAAAGCTCTGTGTTAAATTTTCCAATTATTACCTGTCTGGTACAGTTGCAACAGGACCTTATCAAGTATTTGAGTTTTACTAGGGAAACGTAATTAGTTTGAAAAATAGTAGAAAATGCATTCCTATCACATCCTTAGTGGCAGTTGATATGCTAAAAAGAAAAACGCTTAGGGCCTAATTCATAAGAGCTTTATGCTTCATTTACATTTTTCTGTGCAGTTTACTCGGAAAAGAGCATAATGCATGTTTTTCAAGTAAAATATGCCATTTTGGGATTCATTCAACTTGCTTTTCATTGTCCTCATTGAGGGCCAACTGTTCTTTTCTACAATCCTAAAGGGCACCAGTAAATGGAGTGGGTGGAAAGCCCTCAATATTAACTAGAAGAAATGCCTAAAACTGTTGTACAGATTATTTAGAAATTTTACAGCAGTCTCCAGCAGTCAAATCTTGGAAAGCCTATTGTGCTTTTACTATGCAGACTGTTTTCCAAGCCCTTTGTATAGGATATTGAACAAATTACATGACAATACAGATATTTTTGAGGGCTGCTTAGAATTCACAAAAAGACTCTGACCATTTCCTAGCTAATCTAGGTTCTTTTACTTACTTCAGTGTTTCTCAAAACATGGCCTGTAGGTTAGCAAGTATGAGAATCAGCTGAGACTCTTGTTAAAAATATGATTTCTTAACGATTCTAAATTTTTGAGGGTGGAGGCTTGGAATTTGAATTTTACAAGGCATTCAGGTGATTCTTACACAAATCTCATGATAAGCACCAGATTTAAAACCCCATCACTGTGTTTTGGATTAAGGCAATCACAACAGAGTTTTCTTTTAGGTAGGGCCACACACTCTCATTTGGTGATCAACGATTTGTTAAACCAAATGTATTAGCTGGTGTTAGATCAACAAACATGCAGAAGGCCAAAATCACATTTGCAAGAGACAACGATTTGGTACCAAGGACAAAGTCATAACCCATGAGGGTCTGATCTGTGACCCTCAGTCTTTCTTGCTTCTATGTTTTCTAGGCTCTCCAAAACTGCAAAAAGAAAAGGCCAGGCAAAAGGCATTTATCACATTGTTCACTGATGCACTAGAAAATGAATATTGCAGACAATCAACCAGTTATTTATTCTACACACTACCAAAACTGCCAGGCCAATTTTCTTTCCCCACTGAATTCACTGAATTTACTGGGTGGTTTTGGCATCATATTGAAACCACCATAGCCTGATAGCAGAGAAACTTTGGGACCCAACACAGTTGTTCTAAAAAGGAGTTGTCTCTGCCATTTTAGAGTAACAATTTTAACATATTTAGTGGAAAAAAGCCGCAGACCTTGATACATTTAGCTAAGTCTACTCCAAGTTAAAGCTGTGCACTTGACACTTCCTCATTGATTGATAAAAGAAAAACCTTACGTAGTAGGAATTCCTAAGTGTCACCCACATCTGATTTTCCTCTCCTTCCTGGCACGTAGGAAGATGCTACTTCCATGCCCAAGTAAGCAGAAATGATATGTGTCACTTCCTGGACAAAACATTTAATTGTATGAACTTCCCAGCACAGTCCCTCCCTGCTGCAATAACCAAGCAGGTACATGTTCCCAAGGGTACAGTCACAGGATAGTGAGCATTCATCAACCTGGACCACTGAGTTACCCCAGAGAGTCACCTGGATTTGCAGTCATCTTTGTAAGCAAGAAGCAAACCTTTCTTCTGGTTAGCCACTGGGATATGGGGGTTTGTTTGTTACCACAGCATAACTTATCCTACCCTGGTTAACATAACACAGTGTGGTATATTAAGGCTAATATAGCTACATATTAGCCTTAGCAAAAAGAACACTCTAGACTGATACTTGGCAGAAAAGTCATGATGACCAAATAGCTCCTTCTCAAAGAACATTTCATCTTCATGTTCATTGGAATAGTATCAGTCTCTGGGTGGCAATGAAATACTTTGAAACATTTTCTGGCTCTGAGAAGGCTTTTGGGATTCAACTCAGAAGAGATTATTTTGAGGATCAAATGAGATAATGTATGCCAAAGTGTTCTGTTTACTGCACAGAGCCATACAAAGAGGAGTCAGCTTGACAAAGAGCCCATTTTGATTGTTCTGAAGTTCACACATTCTAAAGTGAGTACTCCATCATTTTGCTTTCCATTGGAGGGTTTTTTGTTTTGATTATTTAAAAGAGAATAAAATTTGTTGGATAAAAGGGGATCCACATGTTATGAAATCAGAGTTACATTTCCTGTCTTGCCACTATTATCTACATTTATAGTCATGCCTTTTTTTCAAGATAAGTCTATTAAGCACTTGCTGGGAGCATAATGGGAAATGCTGTGAGAGGTAGAAAAGCAGAGGAAGTATCCTTTACAGGCCTCCAATTTCATTGTTAATTGCAATACAATTAACAGCTTCTAATCTCCCTCATGTTTCCACCTAAAAATACTCTAAGTAAAAGTGCTATCATTTCTGTTAAGTGCTATCTTTAGAAAAAGGTCTCATAACAATGGGGTTTGGTCAGTATCTTTAAAATTCAATTTTTATCCATGTAAATTTTTTTGAATGATGTTATTTTTCTTTTAAAAAGTGGTAGGGATTAGTTAAGCACAGATATCTGGATAAGAAAAGGTTAATAGAAATATTAAAATCCTTAACTCACTACTAAAGCTCTAAAAAAAAGAAAAGACCTTTTTAGGCTATTCTAAGAGAGAGAAAATTATACTGTTTTCCTCTGTGTCAATTTGCCCTAAAGGTATGCTGTTTCCCGAGCTCAATAAAGGCCCTGTTTCTTCTTAGCCCTTTTACAGTCTATTAATTACTGTGGTGGGTGCTTTGAGACACGGCAGCAATCATTTGTAAGATGATAGGAGCTCTCTTCATTCAGAGATGTGGGTTTTAGCCATCTAAAATTACCCAAATGATACAGATGTTGCAAACGTGAGTCTTTATTAGAATGTTTTCTTCTCATTACCCAGCAGAAAGCTGCGTTCCTCACATTCCAGCCACACATAGAAGGGCTGCCTTAAAAAGCTTGGGCTGAGCCTGTTGCCTCTGTCTCTTTCCATAGAACCTCTGGGCATCCAAAGACATCTGGTTTGCGTCACTGACACAATACAAAAAGCCAGACCGGAAGAAGCCAACCAAAACCCAAGAACAGAATTGCCAGGTCCACTCAGTACCCAGCCCCAGCTCCTACACAGTTACTCAAAGTAAATTTGCAACCTTTGCAACCAGGAGGCTAGTGACACACAAAGCTGTTTAAAGAAGAACTGGGGGAAATTGACCCTTTAGCATCCTGTTAGCACTATATGACTGGTGTAGTGGAACTTTCTTCTGTCTGTGGTGAGTAGATGTCTTTATAATACAAAAAAAAGGGAAAAGAAAAAAAAAAGCTCTCTGGAGACAGATCCTGATAAACAATCCATACTATTTCCTTTCCTCCTATCTCTATTCCCCTGGCATGTATGCTTCATATTCCAGAATTAATTCACTCAATAAATACTGAATGCTTTCTGTGTGCCAGACATTTTTCTGGTTACTGAGGAAACAGCAATGGAAAAGACAAAGTCCCAGTTCCCATTGCACTAATATTGTAATTGGAGACAGAAAATTGTAAAAACAGATATATAATATAATGTTGGGGATATACATGCTTAGAAGAAAATAAAGCAGGATAAAGGGAAAGAGGATAAAAGTGGCTCCAATTATCAACAGGATAATCAGGAAAAGCCTCACTAAAGAGATGATCTGAAAGATGACGTGAGGGAGTGAGCCATGGGAAAAGCTGGGACAAAAGTTCCAGGCAGCAGGAAGAGCAGGTATAAGACCTGAGTGTGGGAGCAAGCTTGGTGTGTTTGAGGGACAGCACAGGTATGAAGGCTGCTGGAGAAGAAGGATGAGGAGAGTTACAGGACATGAAGCCAGAGAGGCCTTTCCACATTGGCTTACAGGCCACTAGGAGGACTTTGAATTTTGTTCTACATGTGATGGGAAACTCCTGAAAGGTATGAGCAGGTGAATATATGATCTGAATATATGATCTGGGAATAGTCTGACAGGGCAAAGCTAAGGAGTCTAACTGGGAAAGAGGAAAGAAATCAGAGTTCTGTTATGCACAGCATATGGGATCACATATCTTGCACACCTTCTCCAATTCCCATGATTGCCTATTTCTTTCTTTCTATAGGTTGGTACCCACCTGTGCCAGCTTGCCCCTCCACTTTAGAACTTAGAAAAATTGAGGAAGTGTGTCTGCCTAGGTCCTTCACGACTTATACTCCAAGCCTGGATTAAACATGTAAAGATTTTATTAGGGGTAATGCCTATGTGAAAGGAGACAGAGAGGGAGCTAGAGCTGGTGGGAAGAGCTGTCAGACAACAATGCAAGTCTGACACTGAATGAAGGAGAGAGAAGAGAGAGTTGAGTGAAAGGCTCCTAGGTAGCCATGCAGTCCACCAAAAGTTCAACAAAGCCATCAGTTCTTGAGCCAGAAGTGGCCAGCAAAGGAGTCCTGTGTCTACCAGGAAGGGATCTGTATTAGCATCCCTGCCAAACTCAGTCACTGGCGGGGAGCAGTCTACAGGAAGTGCTGACTCACTGCAAAGGTAGAATAGATTCCAAAGCTCAGCAGTTGGGGCCCTCAGTCAAGAACATTCCCTTTAGTAGGACTTCTGCCAGCACATTCTAAGGCTGCCACAAAAGGTTAATGGAGAAAATGAAGGGTCATGGGAGAACTTATTTTTTAGGATGGCAAATGACCCAGTAGAGAAGATCATAATCAAGAAGAAGAGAGAAGGGCAAATGGCAGAAGTAAACCCTTGAAAAGAGGGAAGGAAGGCAGGATCAGCTACATGAGTGGGAGTACGACCTGAGCTGGACTGTGCCACAGGAAGGGAAAGAGTCTACAGCAGAGATTCAGTGGATTGGTAAGAGAGAATGAGGGTGTCCTTTCTTGATCCCTTATACTTTCTTGGGGAAGTAGGGAGCAAGGCCATCAGCTAAGAGTGAGGAGTAGGGAGGGAGTAATGAAAGTATGAGGATAAAAGAAACGTGAAGTACCCATCAGGAGCTGTGGAGAGTGACTCAACTAGGGGAATGTGGTAGAACTGTGTGGTTCACTGCCTGTACATGAGTAAGAAAACACAAAAGGGTTTATTGCGGTGTAAAAAAAAAGTGTTACCAAACAATAAAATAATTGTAAACTTATGAGTTACAGTTAGTGAAACACAGAACCACTGTAGCAAGAGATTTCCAACTAATCTGCATAGGCTCTGCAGCAGGATTGCTCAGGCTTGATTTTCCACAAACATGTCATATATGTCTACCCATAGTTTCATGTACCTCACAGATCATGACATAAGCACGTTCACCTGACTGGTACAGCAGTGGCAGGTAGGGGCAGCTGCATCAAAGATTTCTCTCACCTCCACTATTGAGCTGTACCCCAGAGGCCTACAAGACCTGTACTTGCCCAGCTTCAAGACCAAAGAAATATCCCGGAGTCAGCAACAGAGGCATCAATGGTTTAATGAATAGGGGGATCTTACATGTCTGAAGCAAGGTCCTGCAGTGACACCCCACCGCGTGTGGCAGACAGCAGGCAGGACCTGGCAGCAGTCTTCACTCCCAGGGGCAAGGGGAAGTTACCAGTTATGGGGGGAATTTTGTCAGGTTGGCTCATTGGTTACCAGGGATACCAGCTGAGGGGCACGCCCCTCACTGCTCCCTGGATAAGAACAATCACTAGCTGAGGCCTGGGGCAAGTATGTAGAAAGGTCAATCATGTGAGCAGGGTACAGGGGAGGCAGACACTGGTCATGCAGGGGATGTACAGACAGCAAGAGAACAGCCACCTTGAGTGCCCTGACCATACAACCAACTGACCCAAGGGAGTGAGCTGCCCCCATTCACTCACATCCAAACTCACTTTGATATATCAGCAGGTACCTTCATGTTGCCCTTGAAAGGAGATACTACCCAATCCTGTCTAGAAAGGATTGGGTAAAGAGTAAAATGTAATTGCTGGTCATTGTTCAGATTTAAAGTGAGAATTTGGTGCACAGAAATGTAGGTAAGGAGGTTTGACTCAAGCATCAGTATTTTTTTTTTAAATCCTCCAGTAGATCCTAATGTATAGCCATGATCAAGAACCAGTGTGCTAAAAGAGTGAAGGAAAGAAAAAATTTCATTCCAAGTAGAGAAGTGAATCATATTTTTTTGTGATACACTTGAGTTGGGTCCTAAAGTAGGATTTCAGCATAGAAAATGGAGTAAAAGCGGGTTCTAAGGCTGAAGGGAAAACATGAAGATTAAAAAAAAAAAAAAACACTCCAAGAGAGGAACATGAATGGTAAGCTTAGCAAATGCTGAGTGTTCCTTGAGGTTATGATGCCAAGCACAAGAAGGAATTTGCAGCAATATGGGTGGAATTAGTATTAACATACTAAGTGAGGTAAGTCAGACAGAGAAAGACAAATATCATATGATATCACTTATATGAGGAATCTAAACAAATGATACAAATGAACTTATTTACAAAACAGAAACAGACTCACAGACTTCAAAGACAAACTTATGGTTACCAAAGGGGAAACGTGGGGGGCAGGGATAAATTAGGAGTTTGGGATTAACATATACATACTACTATATATAAAATAATAAACAAGGACCTGCTGTATAGCGTAGGGAACTCTACTCAATATTCTGTAATAACCTATATGGAAAAAGAATCTGAAAAAGAATGGATTTATGTATATGCATAACTGAATTACTTTGCTATACACCTAAAACAAACACAGCATTGTAAATCGACTATACTCCAATATAAAATAAAAATTAAATTACAAAAAGGAGTATGATAGGTAAGTCAGAGAGACGTCAGATTACCAGCGAGAGTTTCAACCTATTCCAGGCAATAGGGAGCTATTGCAAGTATTTGAGGATAGGAATGACAAGGTGATAAGGCCAAGTGATCTTTCGTAAAGTCACAAAATTAAACACCAACTAGAATTCTGATCCTATAAAATCATGGGAAGTCTTGTCTAGATAATCTTTCATTTAATAAAAACACATCTTGTCTCACTGTCCCTATAATTCAGCATGTGAAGAGATTTTTTATTAGCTCTTCACTTTGAATCATTTTCCTAAATATTCCTAATTGAATTGAATTGGAGAAACACACTGGGAGTAAATGGGGTCAATAATCCTGTAGGCAAAGTGTCTGTAGGTGCAACAGACTTTATTAACTACTGTTAAAATGTGCACTTCTAGCCTATCAATACGGACTCTCTTTAGGTCATCAAGGAAAAAACATGAAATAATCAATTTTAAAATATACATATTTCTGTGTCTTCATATGCTTTACAGCTCCAATGAAGAGTAATCATGGTTCAGGTAATACCAACCTTGGAAAATCTACAATTAATATACATACTTCTAGGATGATTTTCAGTGTTTGCATAGAATTTATGTTCTTGTTTATAATTTTTCTTCAATTAATATTAAAGTCAGTTTGCATTTTTCTTGAATATATATCATAAATGGTACAGAGGATGTAGACTGGCAACACCCCTATGGCAAATGAAGGGCAATCTTTTCTTTTCTTTTTTCCATACAAATAACTCAAAGAAAGTTTAGTATTAGTTGTTTTGTTTGTTTAATTTTTGAATTTTATTTTATTTATTTTTTTATACAGCAGATTCTTATTAGTCATCAATTTTATACACATCAGTGTATACATGTCAATCCCAATCACCCAATTCATCACACCACAATCCCCACCCCTCCACGGCTTTCCCCTCTTGCTATTCCCACTTCGCCAGTGAATCCACAAAGTGATATATCACAGGTGGATAAAATAGGAGTTGATCATATGTGATGGATCACAAGGACTGTGTTCTATCTTCATCTTCCAGAATAAGAAGAAAAAGAAAGGGTTCAGATTTCTTTGCAAAAGATGTAGATTTAATAAGAGAAGCAACAGAATTTTTTAAACATGCAGTACTGAGTATAGAAGGTACTTTACATCTCCACATCAGAGCTCTGGGTAGAATAAAAAAGAGTTTCACTCTGAGCTCAGTTACTCATGGATATTATGAAAACACGAGCTCAACTAATGAAGCCTACCTATTGTTAGTATCCTACTTTCATGATATATCTAAAAGCACTGTTATTGTTTTTAATACTATTCATCAACCAGGAACACATGAAAAGTAGTAATGCAAAGGCCTGTCTTGGAAATGGACATGCTATCTGGAAGGGAATGGAAGCACACTCAGAAGAGACAGTGACAGGTCAGGATTTGGTGGGAAGCAATAACAACTGAAGGAAGAAAATCAGCTCCAGCTTTCGTGCTTTATTTTTGTCAAACAGGTTTCTGGTTGATGCTCCTGGCCACTGACAGACCTCTCCTTCCTGTGCTTCCCACTTTTATCCCCAAGTATGTTCTGCCTCCTTCCCCTGGCTCTGAATCTGGCCTGCCTAGCTGAGACCAGGGCCACTGTACAGGGAATGGAACTAATACCTCAATGTGTACCCAGAATGGCACTGGCATCTCCAAATGGGACAAAGCATCAGAATTCCCAGAGAAAGAAGGCCAAGGAGGGCAGACGTGTGCAAGCAACTCTGAGAAAACCATTTCTTTCTCTTCCCCTAACCTTTACACAACAGAGCCATTTATTCTGCAAAATCTGGAGCTATGTCTTATATTTTCTGTTGCTTGTGTTTCCCAAAAGGTGAATTTAGGCCTTCGTCTCTGGTTCCTTTCTACTCTCCTCTCCCAGATAAGATGAAGAGCAAGATCTTTCTTTCTTTCTCCCTCTCTTTTTTTCTTTTTTAAACACAGAAAGATGAACCCAACAGGACTTAGAGGTCCATTAAAATCCCCAGTAGCCCACTGAGTCAATAACATACCAAGCAACTTTGATTTATGTATGGCCCAAGATGTTGCATTGGGAAAACAATGTGTGTTTTCAAAATAAACACATTTACAAAAATATATACTGGCCGATATACGTTAACCATTTTTATTGAGGTCTGTAAACAACATACATGCCAAAAGAGACAATCTGAAAAGACCAACCAATTGGGAAGAGGTGCTTTGCAATTCTGGTATGGATGCAGGATTTAGCAACCAAACACTGTAATTTAGGCTTTATCACCAGTCCCTTGATTAGAATCTTTTCATATCAGATAAACAAATGTTTTGTCTCATATGAATCTTTTTATTTTTATTAATTTGAAACCATGTTTCAAAATCTTTGAATCCTGTAAATTTATCTTAGAAATTATCAGCCCTTTCATTAACCCTGAGCAAACTATTTTTTATATATATTAGGTCATATGAGATGGCCCATTAGTTGTTCTGGGTCCCTTGGAACAAAAGAGGGTGGAAAGATGGGGACCCTGGGAGGGCATTCATTAAGTGCATTGGAACATCAACTCACAGCACCCGGGTGACCCTAAAGAATACATTTGCCTACCAGAGATCCTACAGAATAATGCCCAAAGAATAGCTTACATGCCCCAGGATTTATTTTAGAAGAATCCTACAACCAAGTGCCTCTTCTCAAGGACTCCTCGGAATCCATGGATATGTTTTTGGGAAATCTTCAGGTATTATGATTATGCAGTGCATGTTTTCATTTCAATGATCTTTTTTAAAATTAATTAACTTATTTATTTATTTTTGGCCGCATTGGGTCTTCTTTGCTGCATGCAGGCTTTCTCTAGTTGCGGCGACCAGGGGCTACTCTTCATTGCGGTGCAAGGGCTTCTCATTGCGGTGGCTTCTCTTGTTGTGGAGCACGGGTTCTAGATGCACAGGCTCCAGCAGTTGTGGCATGCAGGCTCAGTAGTTGTGGCTCACAGGCTTTAGAGCGCAGGCTCAGTAGTTGTGGTGCCCGGGCTTAGTTGCTCTGCAGCATGTGGGATCTTCCCATAACAGGGATTGAACCCATGTCCCCTGAACTGGCAGGTGGATTCTTAACCACTGTGCCACCAGGGAAGTCCCTCAATGATCTTTCAAAAACAATGTAAGCACATTCTGGATTATCTGGGTGCCCCCTTACAACTGAGTATTTCCAAGTGGGGAGAACCTAAAGTGGCAGAAGTTAAGTTTTAACGCAGGGCTTCTCAAACCTGGGGTCCACATGTGGATGGGACTAAGCGAGCTCAGGTATGGGTACCACTGCTGTGGTCAAAGGCTAAGGACTGACGGACAGCATTTATCTTCTTATTCTTCAATTTTGGTATGTTCCAAACTAACAGGGTTCCTCTTCAAAACATTCTTTCAAGACCAGTGAGAGTATCTCTTGTAGTCCATAATCAAAAGTCAAGGGAAATGTTCCTTAATTAATCTGCTTCCATACTGCACATTAAGCTCAGAACAAGATACCGTGGCATTTCATTCCTGGTTCTTCATTTTATCTCGTTTCAGATTTGCTCTGTCACCTGTACTGACTAGATCATAGCTCCCAAACTGGCATAACCATATCCTGTGACTCAGGAGGTACGAGAAATCCTTGCTAGCACTTAGAACAAGCTCAGAAGTGCCTTGGGCTAACAGATAACATCCCAGCAACACTTACTGGTCATCAGTATTCAGAGACTGTGGAATGGAATTCCAGTCAGAGCAAATTCATCCTGACTTATGAATTTCCTGGAGTTTATTAGGATGAACCAAACTGGGAAGATGTGATTGAAAAAAGCTTCTAATATCCCCCCACCAGAATAAAATGCGTAAGCCGGCTGAAAACAGGGAGTTGATTTCCCAGACGATTTCTTGAATTGATTTAAATGCAGCCATCTCAAATCTCATACAGTTCTGATTAATACCCACTTTATCTCCCTCTGTTGCTCACTTCCTCACAGATGAATTAAATAATGCCTACCTGTGCCACCCCAAGTCCTGCAGGAACACAACCTGATTGCTCAGAAGTGGTCTATTATGGTGAGCATGAAAAGCAATCATAATAAATTATCACTTTTCACACACACACACTCTCTCTCTCTATCTCTCTCTCTCTCACACACACACACACACACACACCCCTTGCATCCTCCCCCCCCACCCCACTGCTGCCTCACTGCAGCCCTCATGCTTCAATAGGCCAATTAAGTAACATGATATACACATGCAGGTCGAAAATGAGCCATCTCTCTTCAGAGCTGCCTGCAAATCGAACAGAGCTTATTTCATTTGGTGTCAGGGGCAATTAACCCAGGTACTGTTGATATCTGACACTTCTGCGACCTTCACACACTGCAGGTAGAACCACTCTTTCCTGACCCTTCTTGTTCCCTTTCTCCCCTCTGCCACCTCTTCCTGTCTTAGCTGTTGCACACTCCCGCTAGGTATTTCTCTTTAACCAAATCCACTCTTTGATGCATGTCTCTCTCTCATTGCTTTCTTTGTTTCTGACTTTCATGAGACATTCAGAGGAAGGAGAGCTGAGGCAATGCTGATTCCAAGAAAGTAAGAAAGAGAAAAGGAGGTGCTGCATTGTCTTCTAATCACCAGCTCAATTAGAAATTTGGCAGCCTGCAAATGTCATGCAAAATATATGGAGCAAGCACTTTTAAAACTGGATTATCGGGACTTTTTTCTGATATAAAGCCAGGCAATTTTTTGCAGATGCTGCTAAATGAAATAATCCTTTCTTTGGTCCTTCCCTGAGGGACACTTTTATATTATATGTTTTTTCTCTTCTTCATGAGTTTCTTTCTCCCATATTTAGTTAAAAGATACACACCCTCAAAACTTTTTTTGTAATCTTTTGTACATTTTCTTGCCATTTTCATGAATACAATGGACATTCATTCATTTTCTTTCACCAGCTTCTGTTTTGGTGGACTAATAATGTTGCTATTAACAATCACCCTGGATCAAAGAAGATATTCTGAGCCTCAGATACGGAAAGAATAAAGTTTAACTGCAGCTGATAAAATAGTTGAGTGCTGTTATATCTCAGGGAGCATGTAATAAATGTGATTAAAATCACTGTGTTGGAGAAATAGACCTTAGATACCACTCAGTCCAACCCACTCTTTTGCACGCGAATCTGCTAAGTTTTAAGATCTTTGTACAATGGTCTAATATTCACCACACAGAGAATCCATCAACAAGACTCCTCATGCTACCTTCAAAATATAACCCAAATCCAAATAATTCTCACCACCTCCACTGCTACCCACCCTGCCCAAGCCATCGCTGCAATAGCTTCATAATTAGTCTCCCTGCTTCCACATCTGCTCCCAAGTAACTATTCTCTTAGAGCGGCCATGGGGATCCCTTAAAGTGTGAGCCATATCATGTTATTCTCCTACTCAAAACCCTCGAATGTCTTCCCATCACAAAATCCAAAGTCTTTTGCATTAACCAAAAGACCATACATCACCTGGCCCTGGCTGCCCCTCTGGTTTCATTACCTTCCTCTCTGCACCTTGCTCACTTCACTCCAAGCATGCTATTCCTTAAGCACTCAAAGCATACTCTGACTCAGGCTTTGACTTACACAGTTGTCATGTAGAAGGTTCTTTCCACAGATGGTCTTGTGCCTCACTCCCTTTTTTCATTCAAATCTCAGCTCAAATGTCACCTGCTCCAGAGAGGCCTTCTCTGATTCTCTTATGTTAATAGTCACCTCACTCACATCTTCCATCTCTCTTCCTCTTCCCAGTTCAACTGGTGTCACAGAACTTTTATCTCTAACCCACATTCAATTATATACTATTATGTTTACTTACTTCTGTATTGACTGCATCCCTCACTGTAAAGTAGGTGAGTAGGGTCTTTGCCTCTTTCATGCAGTATTTTACTTCCAGAAGAGCAGGATCAGGCAGGAAGTCCCAGCCCTCAGACCTGTGGCACGGTTACAGTTCTCTGTGCATAAGGATCTAGGAAAGAAAAGTAAAGAATGTCTGTTTTTCCTTTTGTGGTTTATGAAACATCCAATCTAGAATGTTGGAGGTTTGGTACGAGGCAACCAAGGATCTAGTTTTGGTCAATTTGAAATATTAAAGGACAAAATAATATGTCCTAGGAATAAGGTCAAATATTCTAGTAGCAAACTCTCACTCTTTGTAAGATCCCCCTAGCATCATGACATGTTGTTTGTGGGAAGAGGTTAGGTCTTTGTAATTTTGAAAATTATAAAATCTTTGTTAAAGTCTGAATGGGGGCATTGCTTGACTTTCATGTTGAGTAGGTGACAGAAAGGATCTCTAAGGCCTTAGAGAGGTTAAAAGTAAAGGCCAAAGGTATGTGCTCTGGAGCCAAACTGCCTGGACCCAAATCCTGGCTCAGTCACTTACATGCTATGATGGTTAATTTTATGTGTCAACCTGACTGGGCCATGGGATACCCAGATATTTGGTCAAACATTATACTGGGTGTGTCTGTGAAGGTGTTTTTGCATGAAATTGCCATTAGGATCAGTAGACCAAGTAAAGCAGATTGCTCTCCCTACTGTGGTGGGCCTCATTCAATCAGTTGAAGGCCTGAATAGACAAAAAGGCTGGCCCTCCCATGAGTAACAGTAACATCTCCTGCCTGATGTTCTTCAAACTGGGATAGTGTTTTTTTCCAGACTATGGACTTGAACTGAAACATAAGCTCCTCCTCGGTTTTGGGCCTGCCAGCCTTCAGACTGGAACTTAACACCACTAGTTCCTCTGAGTCTCCAGCTTGCCAACTGAAGATCTTGAGACTTTTCAGCCTCCATAATCACGTGAGGCAACTCCTTACAATAAATCTCTTTATACATATATCCTATTGATTCTGTTTCTCTGAAGAACACTGACTAATACACATGCTGTTGGGATCCTTGATCATATTACTTAACTTTGCTATCTCTGTCTATAAATTGGCAATAATTAACAGCATCTATCACAGAAAATTGTTGTGAGGCATAAATAAGTTACTCTATATTAATTGTTTAAGTAGTCTCTAGCACATAGTAAGCATTATGTCAATGTTAGCTATTACAATAATTCTTCCAGCCAGGACATTTTTTTAAGAATAGTAATTTGCATGAGTAGTTTGCTCTAAGTTTATGGAAGGGGTATAGTAACTTCCGTCTTAATGCACTTTAATTTACTTTACTCCAGGACCCTAGAAGATATGATGGAACATGGGATACCAATTAACAAAACAATCTCTTTCATCTTTACCTAATTATCTACAACAACAGAAATATCCCCCGTATAGTTATTTAGACTTTGTAAACAAAAGGAAAAAATATTAGGGATCAAAGTTTAAAAAGTTATTTTCTAGGGACTTCCCTGGCAGTCCAGTGGTTAAGACTCTGCGCTTCCACTGCAGGGGATGCGGGTTCGATCCCTGTTCAGGGAGCTAAGATCCCACATGCCGTATGGCATAGCCAAAAAATAAATTAAAAAAATAAAAAGTTGTTTTCTAAGCAACAACAGAGTTTGTAAGGTTGGTATTCAAAGTCCACTTCACAGATAATGAAGCAGGAAGAAAGGACACTGCCATAACCAAGGTCACTCAAAAGGGAGGACTGCTAACTCTGCAGCCCATTGTTTAACTCACTGAATTCATACAAGCAGCGACAAGCCAAATCTCTCTTTTAATACACTTGGTCTCTGACACCTTGAGGCCACTAGAATCCCATGTTCACTCTGAACAAAGATTCATCTTGCACTGCTTCAGCCTCCCCAGGCCAGTCTGGGACTTAAGGTTTAATTAAATCCCGTGGAGCTGCATTTTTGAAGGGGCTATTATCTTTAAGTGATTCTGGTTTATGAGTGTCTAGGAAAAGAGGAAGGAGAGGGAAAGAAGACAGAGAGCAAGATGTGACAGAGATGAGAAAGGAAGAGTACAAATCAAGTATCTTTGATCTAAGTTGATTAGTTATGCATTTTTGCCAGCAGTAATTGAAAGACACAAGGAGAATGTGAATTACCCACGGAAAGCAATAGTGTGTGGTAGATAGCCTCTCTCTATTACCTATGTCAATAGAAGAACCAAAGTGCTGACACTGCATCATGGTTTTCAAAAGGCAATTTTGGACATCACATAAAACAGTTCTTCATCCTTACAATTTACACTTAGATGCTGCAGAAATAAGTTATGGAAGCAAATCTAAGTTGAGTTTACAGTTTCAATCAAAATTTCTCTTTTCTTGTGATGTTTATTATTCATCGTATACAATGCCACTACACAATGAGGAGATTTTCAAGAATAGTGATTTTGCTTTGCCCAGTTTGCCCTAGGCATGGTAAAACAGAGGTATAGCTCCTTCTGCAAAGTAAAAATTAACTATTCTTTAGCTTTTAGAGAGTGATTCTGGATGAACAAATATCTAAGGGGTTCCAAAAATGGTCAAAGCTAGAAAATGTCTTCTCCTTCCCAGACATTTTTATTCCTGAAGCATAAAAACAAGGAAATAGCACCTTTACATGCAAATAGAATGGCCCTAGGCTTTTCTTTGCAATATTTATGATCAAATTATATTTTTTAATGTCTTTGGAACAGGAGAAACTATTGGAACCACATGATTAGCTGACAGTGCTATGTTTTTAGTATACCCAATAAACCTAGGTGTAAATTTCATTTCAAAATTATATCCTCTGAGGTTGTTAGCCATTTGATCTTTAAATTTCCACATCTGGGGACTTCCCTGGCAGTCCAGTGGTTAAGACTTTGCCTTCGGGCTTCCCTGGTGGCACAGTGGTTGAGAGTCCGCCTGCCGATGCAGGGGACGCGGGTTCATGCCCCGGTCCGGGAGGATCCCACATGCCGCGGAGCGGCTGGGCCCGTGAGCCATGGCCGCTGAGCCTGCGCGTCCGGAGCCTGTGCTCCGCAACGGGAAAGGCCACAGCAGTGAGAGGCCCGCGTACCAAAAAAAAAAAAGACTTCGCCTTCCAATGCAGGGAGTGCAGGTTCGATCCCTGGTCGGGGAGATAAGATCCCACATGTCTCACGGCCATAAAACCAAAATATAAAACAGAAGCAACATTGTAACAAATTCAATAAAGACTTTAAAAGTGGTCCACATCAAAAAAAAATCTTTTAAAAAAATTCTACATTTGATGCAATCTTATTCAACAAGTGGTAATCGCCTGCTATAGATTGGGCACTGTGGTGGTTAAAAATGAGAACACAGGTTTCTGTGCCTAATGAACTCACAGTTTAGTGAAGAGATGGGGCTTCTAAAAGAGACAGAAAAAAGGCACAGCCTAAATCAAAATGTAGAATAAGATAGCATCATGAAGATATATTCAAGGTGTTATGTGAGGTTCAGATGCTTCTCCCTCAATGCCATAAATCCCAACTCCTTCAAAGTCATGCTACCATTCTTCTATCATCTTGTTCATCCTCCCTGTTGTATTTACCTGCAGATCCACAGGTTAATTCTCTTCATCTCTTAAATATGCAGCACCTGACTCACAGTGACTCTCCACCACTGCTCTTGGTGAGTTCAGTGTCCACTTGGAATTCCTTCCAATATCTTGGCTTTTTAGTTTCATTGCCTTCTCAGCTACAACGATCTGATCTTCTCCACCCCACTTCAGTTTCCTTCTTTTCTATACATACTGTCATTTCAAATGACTGCACTGCTTCCATTGGCTCAATTTCGAGTATCCCATTCTCTGAGCTCCATCTGCTAACCTTCTGGGCTTACTCCCTCTAGCACCCCAACACCAGCAATCCATTTGAACCCATCCATGTTCTCACTTGCCTTCCTCACCCTAGCCTAGACTCCACAACCTATCATTATCATCATTATATCGCACATGCCCTAACCTCCCTTACCCCAACCCTGATAATTGCAAACACCACTCCGAACCTGCACCTGAATCACAGGTACCAAAGCCACTGGCTAAGTGAACACATAATTATGCTGATTCATCTTGCTTCAAATTTATAACTACAGTCTCTACTGCTTCTTGACATGCATATTATATTTCCCCAACCCATTCTCAGTCTCCCACTCACCAGAGGAATATTCCATATCCTCTTTTGTCTCTCAACTTCCAACACCTCTTCTGCTATCCTTTCTCTCAGCTATGACCTGACTTCTATTCACTGAGAAAATGGAGGTAGTCAGAAGAGATCCACATCTTCCTACAGCCATAAACCAGCCTGCATCTATACCCGTATACTCCTCCTTCCCTCCTGTTAAAACGGATGAACCATATACACCCCTTTCAGAGGCCAACCCCTTGATTTGTACTTTGGATTTCTTCTGCTCTTGCTTAACCAAGGATTTTGTACCCCCTCTCTCCTACATCATTGAATTTTTCCCTCTGGATTACTCCCATCAGTAAACAAACATACGATAATATCACCTATCTTTCATAAAATCCCTTCCAGATTTGAAATTCCTCTCTAAGTTCCATTCCTTTGCTCTCCTTTATAGCAAATCTCAATTTTTTAAAAGTTATTTATACCTGCAGTGTCAAATTCCTCTCTGTCAATGCTCTCTTGACCCAGACTTTTGTCTCCACCATTTCACTGTACCTGCTCTTAATCTCCATCCTAACAATGGTCATATCTCAACTCTCACCTAACCTCATATAGTAGCAGCATATAACAGGACTTATTATTCCTTAGTCATTGAAATACTTTCTTCATTTGGCCCCCAGGATGAGGATCCAGCTATAAACTGGCAACTTCACAGTCAACATTTCCAGCTATGACCTTTCCTCAAGTTCTACCTGTGTCTCCAACTGCCACTTGGATAGCTAACAGGCATCTCAAATTTAACATATACAGAAGTTACACTAAATTTTTCCCCTCTTAACTGTTTCTCCTACAGTTTATCCTCTCTCC
>NW_020173388.1:2734036-2877234 GCF_003031525.2 Neophocaena asiaeorientalis asiaeorientalis
ATAGCTCAATTCCATCTGTCCAGTTGCTCATGCCAAAAAGTTTGAAATTATCTCTCTTGTTCTTTCCTCCTACATCCAGCAAATTTGTTGGTGCCACCTTCAAAATATAGCCAAATCCAGCCACTTCCTATCACCTCCACTGTTAACCTAGTCTAAGCATCATCGAGATTTTTGCAATCATCTTCTAATCAGACTGCCCATTTTTACCCTTAACCTCTGTATTTCCCTCCCCACAGAACCACCAGAGTAATTTTTTTAATGTTAGTCATTTCAGGTCATTTCTCTACTCAAAACATTCCAGAAGATCCATATTTCATTCAGAATAAAAACCACAGTTTTTTCAAGACCCAGCAGGCCCACATGAACTGGTCTTCACAGTCTCTCTGAGATCACCTCCTACCACCCCTCCCCGGCTCGCTCTGCTCCCGCCACACTGTGTTCCTTGCTATACCCCAAACATCTTCCCAAGCATAACCTTGCTTCAGGGCCTTTGCCACTGCTGTTTTTTGGCTTGGAACACTCTTTCCCCAGGTGCACTCTCTACCACATCTGAAGTCTCTGCTCGAATAGTCAGTGTCATATTTCCTTGAATACCTTATGTTATCTCTTGTCACACTCTGTCACTTGACTGTGTTTAACTTCCGAAGTTAGTACTTACCATCACGTGAAATGCTGTATATATATTTGTTTGTCTGTAATGATGAGGAGTACCTAGAGAACAAGGATTTTATTTTACTCCCTGCTATATGCCCCATGTCTAGAGGAATGTTCATCAGTCATATTGGCCTGTAGTTTTCTTTTATTATGACATCTTTCTCTGGTTTTGGTATCAGGGTGATGGTGGCCTCAGTAGTTGTGGTACATGGACTCAGTAATGGTGGCTCGTGGGTTCTAGAGCACAGGCTCTGTAGCTCTGTAGTTGTGGCGCACAGGCTTAGTTGCTCTGCGGCCTGTGGGATCTTCCTGGACCAGGGCCCAAACCTGTGTCCCCCGCATTGGCAGGCAGATTCTTAACCACTGCGCCACCAGGGAAGTCCCTGGTGTTGTGTTTTGGGGTGTCTGTGAACTTATTATGATTTTAGGCAGCCTCTTTGCTAATGGTGGGGTTGTGTTCCTGTCTTGCTAGTTGACTGGCATGGGGCATTCAGCACTGGAGCTTGCTGGCTGTTCGGTGGAGCTGGGTCTTAGCATTGAGACAGAGATCTCTGGGAGAGCTCTCACTGATTGATATTACAAGGGGCCAGGAGGTCTCTGGTGTTCCAATGTCCTGAACTCAGCTCTCCCACCTCTGAGGCTCAGGCCTGACACCAGGCCAGAGCACCAAGACCCTGTCAGCCACACAGCTCAGAAGAAAAGGGAGAAAAAAAAGAAAGAAAAAATAATAATAATAAATTTTTAAATTAAAATCAAAAATATTTTTAATAATAATAAAAAAAGAAGAGAGTAACCAAACCAATAAACAAATCTACCAATGATAACAAGCGCTAAAAACTATACTAAGATACACATAAAAATCAGAAACAACTCAGTCGCAGACAGCAAACCCCAAGTCTACAGTTAAGAACTTGGCCCTGGATCACAGGACACTGGCAGTGGCTTGTTGCACAGGCTCCCAGGGGTGTGTGGATAGTGACCTGTGCTTACACACAGGATTCTTGGTGGCTGAAGCAGCAGTGTTAGCATTTCATGCCCACCTCTGGGGTCTGAGCTAATAGCTGTGGCTCGTGACCGTCTCTGGTGCTGGTTTAGGCAGTGCTCTGCCTTCTGTGGGCAGACAGGGAAGGAATCCCCTCTCCTCGCACACCCGAAACAATGGTCTCTTGCCTCTTAGGCAGACCTCTCAGGCTGGTGAGTGCTAGTCAGCACCCATCACTATGCGGGAATCTGTCCGCTTTGCACTCTGCACCCCTATTGCTGCGCTCTCCTCCATGGCTCCAAAGAGCCATGTCTCACGGGTCCAGCCGCTCCGCGGCACGTGGGATCTTCCCAGACCGGGGCACGAACCCGTGTCCCCTGCATCAGCAGGCGGACTCTCAACCACCACGCCACCAGGGAAGCCCCCTCGTTACTATTCTTGTGTCTCTGTTTTTTCTTTTTTCTTTTGCCCTACCCAGGTACGTGGGGAGTTTCTTGCCTTTTGGGAAGTCTGAGGTCTTCTGCCAGCATTCAGTAGGTGTTCTCTAGTAGTTGTTCCACGTGCATATGTATTTTTGATGTATTTGTGGGGAGGAAGGTTATTTCCACGTCTTACTCCTCTGCTATCTTGAAGGTCTGCACTCAGCTAGTTTATATTGCAGTAACAAGCCACCCCAAAATCTCAGTGGTTTAATATCCAGAAGTTTATTTCTTGCTCACACAAAGTCCCCTCAGACCTAGGGATCTCTCCGGGTAACTACTTCTATACCCAGAGACCCAGGTGCTTGAATCTCTTAGCCCAGCCATCTTAACACAAAGCCTATGGTCCACACAGCAGGGTAAGAGACTCAATGAAAGATCTCACCATAATAACTAAGTGCTTTAGCCAAAAACTACATGTGTCACTTGCACTCACAGCCCATTGGCTTGAATGGGCTGTGACCCCATGCAACCGTAAGAGGGCTATAAAATTCAATCTTCCAAGTTCCAAGAAAGAAAAGTGAACCATCCCTAGTCACCACCATGCTTTCCAAAATGTCCAAGATTAATAGGCCACCATGGGGCACCAGATCATTAAGCAGAACATGACCAAGGACCAGGAGGCAAGGCTCGGTCCAGAGGCAGCTGCTGCTGATACCATCATCATCGCCACCTCTTTAACCTCCACCTCTCACACGTAATTATTCTTCAAGTCTTACAGGTTCTACCTCCTTAAATACTGCTGTATTGGGCAGTAATGGGCCCCTTTTCTCCATTACTGCTACCACTACCTTACTTTAGCCTCTCGCCACCTTCATTTGCAAATCTGTAGTCTTCTACCTGGTCTTCCCACTCTCAGTCTTCCAATATATGTCCTGTCTCAAAGAGTCCCATCCCATTTCCTGATCATCCAACCCCAAAACTCCCTTTACCCCAGCCACTTTCTACTGCCTTATTCTATGTTTTTTTCAGATCCCTTGTCACTATCTGAAATTGTAAGTATATCTATCTAGTTGTCCCCACCTCCACTGCTGCCACGATACACATAAACATGCACTGGAATGTGAGCTCCCTCAGATTTGGGAATTGACTAATCAGAGCTTTATCTCCACCTCGTAGAAGAATGCCTAGTGCGAGGCAGATCCTCAATGTGTATTTGTGGAATGAATAAATTTTCCATCATGAAGCCCATGTGATCTTTATAAAACAACTCTGACCATGTAATTTCTCAACTTAAATGCTCCAGTGACTCCTTATTGTATTTCCAGATAAAGTTTCTGCTCCTTAGCAAATTTCTGAGAACCTCCATGAAATATCTCTGCTTATTCCTCTGGTGTCACAGACTACAGTCCCCTCATTCTCAAGGGGTTTTCTCTCCCAGTGGAGTTTGTAATTCATTTTCCCTCAGAGTAACATATTTTTCAAAGACAACCACTCCCTTTACTTGGTTAATTCCAATTTGTTTTTCAGGATTCAAGTCAGACAGTGCGTCCTCTGAAGGTTAGAACCCCTCCTCTGTATTGTGATAGTCACCAGGTTACAACTAGAAACTGTGGAAGACACCAGATTAAAACCAGGCCCTGGGCTAGATACTAGGTTACAACTGTAAACATGACCTATCCGTGTTATGGTGGCACAACTAGTTCTAAAATCTAACTCTCAAACCTAGCTTAAAGCATTGTTCATGTAGAATATTATCATCGTTATTACTTTTATTGTTACTCCTACTAGTTATACTTCTTTTAACCAATGGCTTTAATCATCCAGAATGGCCTGAAAACTCAGAAGTAAGCAAGCAAGGTCTTTGGAGCAGCCAAACCGATGTCACAAAGCTGATACACTTTATTTATAATCTGGCCCCCAGGTCCTCCCTCAGAGCCTCATTACAGTACAGTGTACTCTCATTTAAACCAGATTTCAAACAACCTTCACTGTTTGGTTTGCCAGCCCACTAGATGATAGAATCCACCAATCACCATTTTATTAAGTGCTTACTACACACAACACATTGTGCTAAGTTGTGGGAACTAGAAGAAAGTATAAAAATGTCCACACTCCAGGGGTACATGGGCACACTCTATACTTTCTACTCAATTTTCCTGTGAACGTAAAACTGTTCTAATAAGTAAAGTTTATTAGTTAAAAAAATTTTTAAGTCTATACTCCTGTCCTTATGACCACCCACTTTATTGAAGAGGTACCCCAAATAAGAAGACAGAATAAGAGGTAAATACCTCATGAAAGCGAGAAATGAAATGTGACTTTTTCAGCTAGAGAAGATACAGGGGTTGGGGGTTGGGGAATAGGAAAATCAGGAATAAGAACTTAATAAACATAGTAGTTTTAGAGCTACTTATTGAAGAGATGAAAAACCCTGCATACCTAAAGAACCTCTGATCTAGGACAATGGGAAGGGCACTCAGCTAAGAGCTGAGGGCTGAATTTTCATCTAGGTCTCTATTTGCCCTGCTGTGCAGCTTTCAGAAAGTCATGCCAGCTCTCTGGGCCTCACTCTCTTCTTGTCTACTGTGAGGGAGCTGAACCAGATGGTCTTCATCAAGGCCCACCATGCTTTAAAATCCTACGATTCTATGTTCAAACTTCTGACCAGGAGCCATCAAAATAAAGCTAAAATATATTCAGTATACTGTTTAAAAGGCAGGCAGGTTTATAAAATTTTTTAAGTTTGCAATTTAGCAGGATAAGTTTCAGTTATCCGAAAAATCTACTTAAGTGGAACACTGCTATCCCCCCCTTTTTTCTTAGCACTATCCCCCTAGGGGGATAGTTTCTAGTGCTAGAAAAGTGAAAATTTCACAGTGTTATTTAAACAGCCCAGCATCGGCTGACCAAAATAATTTTAGGCCAAAGAAATAGAGGAACCTGCAGGGGATTCTCCTTTCCCTGCAGTTTCTATAAAAACCAACTGGCCAAAGGGGGTAAATCTGTCATTCCCAAAAAGTACCCCATTAGGAAAGCAAGTGTTGCAAGGGTGGAGAAGTCAGCTACTATAGAAGATGGACAGGTACCAATGCTCTCTACCTAACCGCCTCCCACCATAGCTCATTACCACCTGAGCACGGTATAGACGTGTGCTGCTGAATACTGGGACCGTGTTACCTTGTACTAAAAAGTTATCAGTAACCAGTACAGGGTAACCAGATGGGCACCTGTCCAAATGGCTATAGTGTCAATGTTTTTTTGTGTGTGTTTTTTTTGCGGTATGCGGGCCTCTCACTGTTGTGGCCTCTCCTGCTGCGGAGCACAGGCTCCGGACCCGGCTCACGGGCCCAGCCGCTCCGCGGCAGGCGGGATCCTCCCGGACCAGGGCACGAACCCCCGTCCCCTGCATTGGCAGGCGGACTCTCAACCACTGTGCCACCAGGAAAGCCCAGTTTCAATGTTTTAAAACGTAAATACCTGTTTCCCTTTATACAGATACATCACATATGAGAACAACTTCATGCCCTAAAGATGACTAATAAACAAGTTACCAATTGTACTGGATCTGGACAGAGGGAGAGTGCCAAGCCCAGAGATGCTGCTCACATCCACGCCCAGCTAAGGCAGAGGAGAGCTGACTCTGAAGAAAGCTCATGCATTCCTTTATTCATTCACTTGACAGTTTCAGGCCCCTGTTATGTGTCGAGCACTGTATTAAACCCAGGAATTTAGCAGTGGAGAAAAACTAGACATGATCTTTGCCTTCATGTTATGTACTTTTTGTAAAATTACAAAAGCTTTATGAGCTACTGAAGATTAGTAATATTTCAGAAAAATTGGTGTCTAGGAAGGGGGTATATGGAAGATCGACTGACCTACTTGTGGGGTTAAGGGGAAGCAAGGAAGCCTTTCTCTTGAAGAGACGGCATTTGAACCGAGAACTCAAGGTTGAGCTGGTATTAACTTCTAGCTCTTTATATAAGGCAGCCAATCAATTATTTGCCCTCATGCATCAATGTTTGTCAGCCTAGTGTGCACAAACTCCCACACCTAGGTATACTAGGAAAATACAGTCACTACATTACTTGGAACAGCTTTCATTCTGTCAACTTTACTCAAAATCTGTTAGGGGGGGGCTTTCCTGGTGGCGCAGTGGTTGAGAGTCCGCCTGCCGATGCAGGGGACACGGGTTCGTGCCCCGGTCTGGGAAGATCCCACATGCCGTGGAGCGGCTGGGCCCGTGGGCCATGGCCGCTGAGCCTGCGCGTCCGGAGCCTGTGCTCTGCAGTGGGAGAGGCCGCAGCAGTGAGAGGCCAGCGTACTGCAAAAAAAAAAAAAAAATCTGTTAGGGGAAAATTTAATTATATTAAAACCAACATAGATTTATTATTACAGAAAAAAAGTATTTGAGTGTTTTGTACAGAAAAAAAACCCAAAACATCGAGATAGTTCTAGTCTTCTGTTAGGATTGTTTTGGGCAATGCCCAACCCCTCTATTCACTTTCACCTGGCATTAGGGCTACTTCAATAGAAAAGTATAAAAAGTTATTGATGTATCATTAATAAAAGAGCCTCAGATTTGATTCAAGATTATTTTTATCACTGAGCTTTAAGTGAAAATGGGTAAGTGTTCATTTCCAGTAGTAGCAATAGTAGTAGTAGGAGTCATCGTCTCAATAGTGTAGCTACTGCAGTAGTAGTAGCTGTTATTGTTATTGTAGTTATAGTTAATAACAGTAAGTAGTAGTGGTGGTTGTTGTTGTCATAATCATAGTAGTAGTTAAGAGCTGGGTTGGACCTGAGCACTAACATTTACCAGCTGAATGAGATCAGACAATTTATTTAAATTTCCTACATCTTTAGAATGGGGTTAATGAAACATCTATCTCCTTAGATTGTTGAAAGAAATAAATTAAACATGTATAAAGGAAGGTGCTGGCCCAAAGCAAGTCCTCCACATGTAGAGGCTATTTTTAAAGTATTATCTTTATTAGTAGTGTTATTGGTATTATAACATATCTCAACATCCTGAGAGGAAGCTGGAGTAAAGGAAAAGCAAGTCAAAGTTAGTTTGGAGTTGACGAGTAGTGAGTAATAAAATAACCTAACTTCAATCTGAATCAAACCCATGATCATCAACAATTTCATTAGGGAAAATATGCCCTCCATGTGGGGTTGCTGTCATAATTTCCTTTAAAGTACTTTATAATATCTGTCTATGCACTAACTCAAGTTAAACTAATCCATGTTGCATTTCTCAAAAGAAAGAATTATATCAAGCACCAAATACATTAAGCAAATAATAACAGATCTTAAGGGAGAAATAGACAACAATACAATAATTTTAGGGAGCTTCAGTATCCCATTTTCAGCAGTGAATAGATCATCCAGACAAATATAAACAAGGAAACACTGGAAATGAACAAACAGACATATGTATTAATAGACATATACAGAACATTCCATCCAATAGAAGCAGAACACATTCTTCTCAAGCATACATGGAACATTCTCCAGGAAAGATCATATGATAGGCCACAAAACAAATCTTAGCAATTTAAGAAGATTAAAATCATACCAACTATTTTCTCTGTCCACAGTGGTATGAAACTAGATATAAAGAACAAGAGGAAAGTGAGAAGGTCTACAAATATATAGAAATTAAACAACACATGTTTAAACAATCATTGGGTCAACAAAGAAGTCAAAATGGAAATAAAAATTCTCAAAACAAGTGAAAGTGGAAATATAACATCAAATATTGTGTGATGCAGCAAAAGCACTTCTGAGAGGGAAGTTTATAGCAATAAACACATATATTAAGAAATTTAAAAGATCTCAAATAAACAACCTAACTTTACACCTCAAGGAACTAGAAAAAGAAGAACTAATTAAACCTAAGGTTATCAAAAGGAAGGGAATAATATTGATTAGAGTAGAAGTGAATGAAATAGCGACCAGAAAAACAACAGAAAGATCAATGAAACTAAGAACTAAGGTAAATAAAACTGGCAAGCTTTAGCTAGACTAAGAAAAAAGAGAGAAGACAGAAATAAATAAAATTAGAAATAAAAGAGGAGACACTACAACTGATACTACAGAAATATACAGAATCATAAGAGACTACTATAAACAATTACATGCCAACAAATTAAATAACCTATAAGAGATAAATACATCTAGAAACACATGACTTACCAAGACTAAATCAGGAAGAACTAGAAAATTTGAACAGACAATAACTAATAAAGGGATTGAGTCAGTAATCAAAAAACTCCCAACACAGAAAACTCTAAGACCAGACAGCTTCACTGGAGAATTCTACCAAAGATTTCAAGAAGAATTAATACCAACCCTCTTCAAACTCTTCCAAAATATTGAGGAGGAAGGAACACTTCCAAACTCATTCTATGAAGCTAGCATTACTTTGATACCAAAACTAGATAAGGATACCACAAGAAAAAAAAAATAAAACAGTATCCCTGATATAGACCAATATCTCCGATGGATGTAAATGTAAAAATTCTCAACCAAATGTTAGCAAACCAAACTCAAGAACACGTTAAAAGGATTTATACCATAGCCAAGTGGAAATTATCCTTGGAATACAAGGATGTTTCAACATATGCAAATCAATAAATATAATACATCACATCGATATAATGAAAGATTAAAATCACACAATAACCTCAATAGACACAGAAAAAGCATTTGACAAAATACAACATTCTTTCAAGATAAAAACCCTTAACAGATTGGGTATAGAAGGAACATACCTCAACATAATAAACAGCATATATTGATAAACCCACAGCTAACATTATACTCAATGGAGAAAAATTGAAAACACTTCCTCTAAGATCAGAAACAAGACAAGGACACCCATCATCACCACTTCTATTCAGTATTGTGCTGAAAGTCCTGTCTAGAGCAATTAGGCAAGACAAAGAAATAAAAGGCATCCAAATCAGAAAGGAGGACGTAATATCATCACTATTTGGTGATGATATAATCTTATATGTAGAAAATCCCAAAGAGTCAGTCAAAAAACTGTTGAAATTAATCCATGATTTCAGTAAAGTGGTAGGATACAAAATCAACATACAGGAATCAATTGCATTTCTTTATTAATGATGAAGTATCTGAAAAAGAAATAAAGAAAACTATCCCATTCACAATAGCATCAAAAATAAAAACATACTTAGGAATAAATTCAACCAAGGAAGTAAAATATCTGTACAATGAAAGCTGCAAGACTTTGCTGGAAGAAGCTAAAGAAGACACAGACAAATGGAAAGACATCATGTATTCATGGACCAGAAGAATTAATATTTTTTAAATGATCATACCACCCAAAGCCATGTACAAATTCAATGCAATCCATATCAAAATACCAAAGATATTCTTCACAGAAATAGAAGAAACAGTCCTAAAGTTTATCTAAAACCACAAAAGACCCAAAATAGCCAAAATGATCCTGAGAGAAAAAATAAAAGAAACAAAGCTGACAGTATCACCACTTCTGAATTTCAAACTATACTATAAAGCCATAGTAATAAAAACAGTACAAAAATAGACACATCAAACCAATGGAACAGAATAGAGAGCCCAGAATTAAATCCTGGCATATTCAGTCAACTAATATTCAACAAGGGAGCCAAGAATACCCAATAGGGAAAAGATGGTCTCTTCAATAAATGGTGCTGGGAAAACTGGAGAAACATATGCAGAACAATGAAATTAGACCCCTATCTCATACCACTGGCAAAAATAAACTAGAAATGGATCAAAGACTTAAATATAAGACCTGATACCATAAAACTCCTAGAAGAAAAAATAGGGAAGAAGCTCATCAATACTGGTCTTGGAGATGATATTTTGAACATGATGCCAAAAGCACAAACAACAAAAGCAAATATCAACAAATGGGATTATATCAAACTCACCTTCTACACAGCAAAAGAAATAACAAAATGAAAAGATAAAACTACTTAATAAGAGAAAAATTTTACAAACTACATATTTCATAAAGGGTTAATATCCAAAATATATAAAGAACTCAGTTGACTTAATAAAAAAAATAATAATTTGATTAAAAATAGTCAGAAGGACTAAGTAACTAAATAGACATTTTTCCAAAGAGGACATCAAAATGACCAACAGACACATGAAAAGATACTCAACATCACTAATCACCGGGAAAATGCAAATCAAAACTGCAATGGGATATCACCTCATACCTGTTAGA
The DNA here is from genome assembly GCF_003031525.2 of Neophocaena asiaeorientalis asiaeorientalis. NCBI lineage: Eukaryota > Metazoa > Chordata > Mammalia > Artiodactyla > Phocoenidae > Neophocaena > Neophocaena asiaeorientalis. The sequence continues at coordinate 2,744,343 of NW_020173388.1, forward strand.
ATGGCTATTATCAAGAAGACAAGAGACAGATGCAGGTGAAAATGTGGTGAAAAGGGAACCTTTATACATCGTTGGTGGGAATGTAAATTGGTCCAACCACTATGGAAAACAATAAGGAAGTTCCTCAAAATATTAAAACTAGATCTGACATACAATCCAGCAATTCCATTCTGGGTACATACCCAAAGGAAATGAAAACAGGATTTCAGTGAGGTACATACACTCCCATGTTTCTCACAGCATTATTCACATTTCCAAGATATGGAAACAACCCAAAAGCCCAGCTAAGGATGAATGGATAAAAAAAGATGTAATTCATATACACAATGGAATATTGTTCAGCCACGAGAAAGGAGGATATCCTTCCATTTGCAACAACATGGACAGACTTTGAGCACACTATGCTAATCAAGATAAGTCAGACAGAGAAAGACTAGTACTATATGAGATCCCTTATATGTAGAATCTAAAAAAGTTAAACCTATAAAAAAGAGAGTAAACATTTATTCAATTTTTTTAAAAAGGGGAAAAAAGAAAAAATATATCAAATCTCAAGCAGGGAATGGGGTACTTGGTGTTTCCAAGGAGGTAGGCCTAGCATGACATTTTTGTTTATAGTTACCTACTTCTGGCTTCTTTTACCTCTCTGGAGTAGATTGCCAGAGAGGTAATTACTCCTGGTTTTCTATAAGCCATGTTTTTAAAGAAAAGCAAATCTTCCTTAGCCATTTAATTCTCACTGCAGAAACCAACATGCCAAAGTAAGCCTTAGAGCTTCTATCCCTTATTGTTTTCTATATCCTTCCTAAGAGCCTTTCCTCTTCAAAGACTAGTTAGAACCTCATTTTCTGAAGTCCCAGGTAGCTGGACACTTAATCTTCTTAGCCAGGAGCACAAGAGCTTGCTTGCAGACGTGGTATGAAATAATAAAAACATTTTGCCTTAAAGACAAACTTAGCATTTAGTCTGACTGCACGCAAATAATTTAATCCTTTATTATTCTTACCTGCTCAAAAGCAGGCACATTCTCTTTAGAGATTAGCCAGAATGTGATGACTTAATTCACATTTACTACTTACATGCCTGGCTTAACATTCTTGTGAATGTGCTTCTGAACATTCTTCCTAAAAGCACTGCTGTCATTTTTGCTGAGAAAAGTGCTTGCAAATCCATTCATTACAGCAAGGGCCCAGAGTACTGAAAAATGTGCAGGTAAATGGCTGGGTTTCCAGGTTCAAACCCTACTCAAGGAGGCAGCAACAGAGGCCATTACCAGCACCAGCTCTGATGGACACTGTGAATCACAGTCCAGTGGCTTGTCGGCATTTTCCTGATGGATGGTGATAAATTCTAGCAGAGAGTAGGGGCAGAAGAGGTTCAGTATTCAACTACACTAAGGTTACTGATTATAAGTTTAAGCAGAGAAATTAGTTCTTCTGCTCTTTCTAGTCATCAAGGCCTGCCCTGAAAACAGAATTCAGTATAGTTTGTATTCCTTTCTTTATCTTTCCTTAATTTTTTAAACTCTTTTATTGAGCACTTATTTGGTAAGTGCTTACTTACTTACCAAGCACTTTGCATGCATTAATAATAATGTCCAACATTTATTGAGTGCTACTATGTGCCAGGCACTATTTTAAATGTTTTGAACAGATCATGCTCATAACGGCCCAGTGCAATAGGGATTGTTATTATCCCCATTTACAGATGAAACTCAGGCCCACAGGGATTAAGTAACTTGTACGGGATCACACAGCTAGGAAGTATAATCTGAAGTTGGGGGAAATGCTATCTTGGAGTGTCTATGGAATTTAGTTGAACATTGGCTGTGAACTGGGGGGATAAGCAAAACCTTCTAGGTCATTATTATCTCCTTAAATTCTCCAGAGGCTCTGAATGACAAAGAGTATAAGCATCATCCAAAAGTTAATAGTAGAATAAGAGCTACCATTACCAGGGGGAGGGGAGAATGCTATTTTGGGACAAGTGGGCCTATCAGTGACCCTGCCCCTGAAATCTTATCCGATAGGTAGTCACAAATATGCAGGTACAGTCCTTTAGTTTTCAGAAGATCTGAGTTTGGACTCAAAAAACCTTAATTCTATATCCAATTATGTAACCTTGGGCAAGTCACTTACACTTTCTAAGTCTCCATTTTTTCACCAGTTACTGGGACTATCATATTAACAACCATCATACCTACCTAACAGAACTGCTGTCAAGCTCAGAGACTCTACAAGAAAATGTTTCATAAACTGAAGAGTGTTATGCAAATGTGTTATAATTGTATTGCACTGAATGTGCTTATTCTATGGGAATATTTTCTATACACATACAGGATTTATTGCTGTCATCTCCGAAAAGAAGGGAGCTTTACTTTTGCATGTTGCCCCTGCTATACTCTAAGACACTGTAGCTTGATTGAAGTGTGAGCTATTTTACCCAGTCCTTGACCAGAAGCCTCTAGCAATTTTTATTTCTGACATTCTAAAGGAATCTTTAGTCTATCTAAACCAGGCCTTGGATAACTCTGTATAGTCAAGATGGTTTGAAAGGTCCCACCTATCACAGAAAAGTAAACAAGCTTCCAGTGATTGAAGTGACTAAGCTAAATGAACTGGGGAAGACAAAAGAAAAATGGTTCCTCGAAACTTCACGTGATTCAAAAATACATAACCAATGCAAATCACAGATATTCAGAAAATGAAATTTGATTCAAAATGTGAGATATTATACATGGTTTTGTAAAGTAAAAGACCACCCAAAAGGGATTTACAGAAAGCAAGGCAAATCTGAAGTTGCCCTTGGGATCACTGGAAAGCAAAATAATAGACACCCAACCAAGTTTTTTCCTCAGATCAAAATTACTATACATCTATAGCCTTAAGGCACCTATGTCAAAAGTAAAAAGCTTTGAAGGTCCATTGAAAATGATAGAAAATGAGATTAAGAAAATGAGATTATCCCCGCCATGTCCTCAAGTCCATTCTCTATGTCTGCATCTTTATTCCTGCCCTGCCACTAGGTTCATCAGTACCCATTTTCTTAGATTCCATACATGTGCACTAGCATATGGTATTTATCTTTCTATTTCTGACTTACTTCACTCTATATGACAGACTCTAGGTCCATCCACCTCACCACAAATAACTCAATTTCATTCCTTTTTATGGCTGGGTAATATTCCATTGTATATATGTGCCACATCTTCTTTAACCATTCATCCGTCGATAGACACTTAGGTTGCTTCCATGTCCTGGCAGTTGTAAACAGTGCTGCAAAGAACCTTGTGGTACATGTATCTTTTTGAATTATGGTTTTCTTGGGGTATATGCCCAGTAGTGGGATTTCTGGGTCATATGGTAGTTCTATTTTTAGTTTTTTAAGGAACCTCCATACTGTTCTCCATAGTGCCTGTATCAATTCATATTCCCACCAACAGTGTAAGAGGGTTTTTTCCCACACCCTTTCCAGCATTTATTGTTTGTAGATTTCTTGATGATGGGCATCCTGACCAGTGTGAGGTGATACCTCATTGTGGTTTTGATTTGCATTTCTCTAATGATTAGTGATGTTGAGAATCCTTTCATGTGTTTGCAATCTGTGTGTCTTCTTTGGAGAAATGTCAATTTAGGTCTTCTGCCCATTTTTGGATTGGGTTGTTTGTTTTTTGATATTGAGCTGCATGAGCTTCCTGTATGTTTTGGAGATTAATCCTTTGTCAGTTCCTTCGTTTGAAAATATTTTCTCATCTTTTCGTCGTTTCTGGTTTCCTTTGCTGTCCAAAGCTTTTAAGTTTCATTAGGTTCCATTTGTTTATTTTATTTCCATTACTCTAGGAGGTGGGTCAAAAAGGATCTTGTTGTGATTTATGTCAAAGAGTGTTCTGCCTATGTTTACCTCTAAGAGTTTTGGCCTTACATTTAGGTCTTTAATCTATTTTGAGTTCATTTTTGTGTATGGTGTTAGGAAGTGTTCTAATTTCATTCTTTTACATGTAGCTGTCCAGTTTTCCCAGCTCCACTTATTGAAGAGGCTGTCTTTTCTCCAGTGTATATTCTTGCCTCCTTTGTCAAAGATAAGGTGACTATATGTGCATGGGTTTATCTCTGGCCTTTCTATCCTGTTCCACTGATCTATATTTGTTTTGGGGCCAGTACCATACAGTCTTGATTACTGTAGCTTTGTAGTATAGTCTGAAGTCCAGGAACCTGATTCCTCCAGTTCTGTGTTTCTTTCTCAAGATTGCTTTGGCTATTTGGGATATTTTGTGTTTCCATACAAATTGCAAAATTTTTTGTTCTAGTTCTGTGAAAAATGCCATTGGTAATTTGATAGGGATTGCACTGAATCTGTAGATTGCTTTGGGTAGTATAGTCATGTTCACAATGTTGATTCTTCCATTCCAAGAACATGGTATATCTTTCCATGTCTTTGTATTATCTTTGATTTCTTTCATCAGTGTCATATAGTTTTCTGCATACAGGTTTTTGCCTCCTTAGGTAGGTTTATTCCTAGGTATTTTATTCTTTTTGTTGCAGTGGTAAATGGGAGTGTTTCCTTAATTTCTCTTCCTGATTTTCAGTTGTTAGTATGTAGAAAAGCAAGAGATTTCTGTGCATTAATTTTGTATTCTGCTACTTTACCAAATTCATTGACTAGCTCTAGTAGTTTTCTGGTAGCATCTTTAGGATTCTCTATGCATAGTGTCATGTCATCTGCAAACAGTGAGTTTTACTTCTTCTTTTCCAATTTGGATTCCTTTTATTTCTTCTTCTTCTCTGATTGCCATGGCTAAAACTTACAAAACTATGTTGAATAAGAGTGGTGAGAGTGGACAACCTTGTTTTGTTCCTGATCTTAGAGGAAATGGTTTCAGTTTTTCACCATTGAAAATGATGTTGGCTGTGGGTTTTCATATATGGCTCTTATTATGTTGAGGTAGGTTTCCTCTACGCCCACTTTCTGGAGAGTTTTTGTCATAAATCGGTGTTGAATTTTGTCAAAAGATTTTGGTGCATCTATTGAGATGATCATATGGTTTTTATCCTTCAATTTCTTAATATGGTGTATCACATTGATTGATTTGTGTATACTGAACAATCCTTGCATTCCTGGGATAAACCCCACTTGATCATGGTGTATGATCCTTTTAATGTGCTGTTGGATTCTGTTTGCTAGTATTTTGCTGAGGATTTTTGCATCTATGTTCATCAGTCATATTGGCTGTAGTTTTCTTTTTTGTGACATCTTTGTCTGGTTTTGCTATCAGGGTGCTGATGGCCTTGCAGAATGAGTTTGGGAGAGTTCCTCCATCTGCTATACTTTGGAAGGGTTTGAGAAGTATAGGTGTTAGCTCTTCTCTAAATGTTTGATAGAATTCCCCTGGGAAGCCACCTGGCTCTGGGTTTTTTTTTTTTTGTTTCTGTACGCGGGCCTCTCGCTGTTGTGGCCTCTCCCGCTGCGGAGCACAGGCTCCGGACGCGCAGGCTCAGCAGCCATGGCTCACGGGCCCAGCCACTCTGCGGCATGTGGGATCTCCCTGAACCGGGGCACGAACCTGTGTCCCCTGCATCGGCAGGCGGACTCTCAACCACTGCACCACCAGGGAAGCCCTGGCTCTGGGTTTTTGTTGGAAGATTTTTAATCATAGTTTCAATTTCAGTGCTTGTGATTGGTCTGTTCATGTTTTCTATTTCTTCCTGATTCAGTCTTGAGAGGTTATACTTTTCTAAGAATTTGTCCATTTCTTCCAGGTTGCCCATTTTATTGGCACAGTTGCTTGTAGTAGTCTCTCATGATCCTTTGTACTTCTGTAGTGTCAGTTGTTACTTCTTTTTCATTTCTAATTCTGTTGATTTTTCTCCTTTTTTTCCCTCATGAGTCTGGCTAATGGTTTATCAATTTTGTTTATCTTTTCGAAGAACCAGCTTTTAGTTTTATTGATCTTTGCTATTGTCTCCTTCATTTGCAATAGTGAATCTTAAGCCAAATTATCAATCCCTGTCAAATTTTCTTCTCATTGAATCTCCTCCCACAGAGTCAAGGGCAACTGGATATTCCAACCTAAGAGCAGTAACTCTGGAATAGTCATTACTCTTACTTCCAGTTCCCAATAACATTTCACATGGTAGATTGGTACTTCATGAGCGAATGAGGCCCTGTGACTCTCTTTGGACCTTAAGTTACAGCAGAAGTTACATGTGCCAATTCTAGGCTGCACATTTAATTGCCAGTGTGATGAGAAATACTTGGGTAGTCTTTCCCTCAGCACAGTAAACAGCAGCTTCTGAGATGGCAGAAGCTCTGTCACCCTGGGTCATTGTGTGACTCCATAACTCTGATGTGTATAAGCTCTTTGCCAACCCAGTGATGCTTATCATATTCTTGTTTGAACCCTAATTTTTTTAGTCTCCCATTCTAAACTCTAAGCTCTCTGAGGACAATCACCAAATCTAATTCCTTTTTTTTTTTTTTTTTTTGCGGTACGCGGGCCTCTCACTGTTGTGGCCTCTCCCGTTGCAGAGCACAGGCTCCGGACACGCAGGCTCAGCGGCCATGGCTCACGGGCCCAGCCACTCCACGGCACGTAGGATCTTCCCAGACAGGGGCACGAACCCGTGTCCCCTGCATCGGCAGGCGGACTCTCAACCACTGCGCTACCAGGGAAGCCCCTAATTCACTTTTATATCCTTCATAAGATATAGCTCTTATAGACAGCAGAAGCTCAGTACTATCTGTTGAAAAACTAAATGTATTTACAAGAGATTCCAACGTTATAAAGTAATTAGATATATTTTCATATACTACAAATTACTAGTCTGCTATTATTAAACTATTATCTGTATGTAAGATAATCACTGAACTTGGCATTCCGTACAAACAAAATATTTTCATCTTGGGCAGAAAGTATGTGGGTTTTCCAATTATAATAGGATAAAGCTAAGAAAAAAAACAAATCTTTATCATGTAGGTAAGGAGAGCAGACACACTGACTCCCTATCATGCAAATTATATTCCAATATTAGTGAAAGGCCTAAACCCAATCCAGCTTCTTCTGATTATGGTAATGTACACTCATTTTGACACAGAATAAGCTGGCTAGCCAAAATGAGAACAATATCAAATGATGACCTGGATTAAAACAATTCTTTCACATTTATGGGTTCATTTTTCTCTAGTGGCTATTCTTGTTTTGACTAATAGTATCTCTTCACATTGTGAAATGAAACTTCTAAACATGAATGTAGCTTACAGATAAACACAGCATCTCTATTCCCTAGTCTGCTTGTGTTTATTGTTTTATAATGTTGATATATCCCAAAACTCCTTGGGGTTATATCTCTTCTAAACAGTTGGCTCTTTAAAATGTATTCCTTGTATTTTTACTTGATCATTAGACTAAAATATCATTAGTTAAGATACCGTTTCCAAGCAATTTGTTAATGTGTTTGATTAGCTGTCTCCCCCTCCTCCCATAGAACTCCTATGATAACAAGCACAGATGTAGGAGTCATTTTATATACCCTAACATTTTGTAATAATTCCAGTATAGTTTGTCAACATTTAGAAACAAAAGCTTCTAAAACATTCTTTTTTTTTTTTTCGGTATGAGGGCCTCTCACTGTTGTGGCCTCTCCCGTTGCGGAGCACAGGCTCCGGACGCGCAGGACTCTCAACCACTGCGCCACCAGGGAAGCCCAAAACATTCTTGTGTTTTTATTTCTTATATCATCTTAATTATTCATGATTAATAATATTTATAACTATTATTTTGTTATGTTTAGTTTATATAAATTTATATAATAAAAACCAGGCAAAACTATTTTCAATCTTATGACTCCTCAAAGTTATCTTAAATATTGCCTACAATGATAGTTAAAACAACTGACTGCAGCATATCCTAGGCCCGAGTTCTTTCTGTATATCTATTCATAATAAGCAAATTCTACTTCATAATCCACTTTTCCTTCTCTTCCTCAGAAAAAACAGAAACATCTCCTTCTTTAATAATAAATTTTGATTTTAACTTTGTTACATAAAATAAGAGTGTTAAAAAACTTTTCTTCTCCCTACATGTTGATACTTTAAAATGTCTCAGCTGATCTATCTGCTAATGATTATTTGGACAATGATGCAGAGAATCCTTTTTCTCAAAGGAATGAACACCTTCTAAGCCAAGAACAGCTTTGGGTCCAGATGTTACTGTTGTTCATTCTCACCATTAATCACCAAATATTGCAGTGGGACCCACCATGGATATTATTCAAACAGTGACTCAATTAAATTCAGAGGCAGTCCATTTAATCTTCATCAGCTCAAACAATGGCAACTTCATTTTTGTCAAACAAATGTTGAGTCAGAGAAGAGAAACTTCAGAGATTTTCATTTCATTCAATATTGTTATAAAGTAACTGGATTTACACTTTGACTTTGGACAAAAGAGAGCCATAGCACTTTGCCGGAAGGCAATGCTACAGGGAAGATAGAACATCTTGCACCAGAAGGCACAAGTGGTAATTTTGTGATTAAAAAGTAAAAGATTCATTTGTTCCCTTAAAAGATGTGATAACTGAAGAAAGAAATAAAATATTCTGTTTGGACTCTGCAATATGAAGATGGATGTGGGGCAGGGAACTACAATGGAAGGAGGAAAGTGGGACATGTCTAACTCTTACATTATTCACTTCATCTAGACCATGGGTGAAAATAGCTCCTCAGAGGGGTTCAGTTAGAAAGCAGCCTATGGGCATGATGAATGAGGCATCTATAATTAAATGCAGCATCAAACTGCTGGAGACCTTTCTTAGTAGGGTCATGACATCGACTTTTTTTTTAAGTGGGGTAAATGCAGAGGGAGTGCTAACTGTATATCTTTAGCCATTAGTTTGGATCACAGCTGCTTACTCCAAGGGCCTCCACTGGGATAATAAAACCTCATTTGGGGACCTTTTCTTCATCATCTCTGAATTAGTCTGGTTTCTAGAAGAAACAAAAAACATGAGCAAGATCCATGAGGCAAAAAAAGGTGTGGCACAAATAAGGAGTGATGAATAACGCAAGACAGTATGTCAGAACTAGAACAAGAATGATGCAGAGATAGGACTAAAAATAGTGCTTATGGCCAGACCATAAAGGGCTAGAAATTCTAAGTTAAGGACTACAAGCTTTCAATTCTACAGGCAATGGGGAGCCTTAGAAATTGAAAACTTTCTAAGCAAGAGGAAAAACAATTAGATATGATCAAAGATTCCAGACATGACTACACACTGGATTCACTTAGGAAGTTGTACAAAATGAGGATGCCAGGATCCAACCACAAGGGATTCTAATTTAATTGGTATGGTGTATGGTCTGAACATCAGTTTAAAAAGCTCCCGGATGATTCAGATGTGTAGCAAAGTTTGAGAACCACCACTGAAGAAAAATCATTCTGGAATCTGTGTTTTTGTTAAATTGGAGAGGGCCATGTTGATGGCAGAGAAACTAGTTACTAATAACTAGTAATAAACTAGTTACTAATACTAAGATCTCCTAATACAAGCAGCTCATGATGATAATCTGGTCTAGGGCAGATCTCAATAATGGAAGGGATGGTCTCTTCTGAAACAAATTGTTGCAACGGTCAAATGTGAGGCTGAGATGGCTAATTGGACATGGGAAATAAGGAAAAAGAACTGGAAAATGATTTCAGGGTTCCCAGCTGAGGCAACAGCATAGATGGTGCTCGGGCAAATTAACCAATTTAACAAAGAAAGGGAACACAACGTGAGGAGCAGGGGCGGGAAAGAGGAAAAGAAGAAAGGACACTGAGCCCATCCTCTAGTAATTTGGCTTTTACCTTCCTCCCCTCGCCCAGGAGTCATCACCACTAAATTAAGCCAACATTAGTGCTCGACAGCTCTGCCAGGGGCCAGTTAAAGTCGACAGATTTAGGCTGCTGCAGGATAACAGGACATCTGTTCTACCTCTGATGGCCCTCTCCTAGGACCTCCCTGCCTGAAGATTCCCAATATAGAATTCTTCCCAAGAGGACTTCAGCATTTCAGCTGTCACCAGCCCCTGTCAAGAAAGAGAGGGGCACAGTTTAGGAGTGAGGATCTAATCACCATGAGCCCATAGATCTCAATCTCCACCCTGACTCCTTGAATTGCGTCCCCAAGCAGATGGGAAGCCAGCGCGGAATCCAGAGCACAGATGCCGCATGCTCACACAGAGCAAGAGTGAACTGTGCAGTTCTTCTCTTTAATTTCTTATCTGATAACAAGCTTCCAGTCCCCAGATCAATACTGCCAGCAAACTGCTGTGCACCCCACCGGGCATACTTTGTTTTCTCTATTACTCTTTTTAAGGAAATAATTATCTGTGCACAAACCCATGTAAAAATTATAGTTTATTCTTTCTCTCCCAAAATGAAACCATTAAAAAGCATATTTTTAAAGAGTTTTGTCTCTGCCTTTCACAGTAAAATCTTGTTAAAAAAAGTTGCAGTTTTGTAAAAGTAAAGTCTGATCCCCTAGGATCTGTATACAGAGGCCGTGAACGTGGAAAAGATGTGGCAGAGAGGGTGTAAGTCAGTAATTCCCATCCACAACATAATGACCTGAGGACAAAATGCATCATCACATGTCTGAACAACCTTCAGAATGGCCAGCTTTAGCAAAATTGCAGCCTGATCTGCCTCTCAGCTACCAGGAGAGGCAGAAACAAGGGGAGCGCCAGAGCACTTTACAATCCTCTCAGAGTGTAAGCTGGAAAGGGGCTCCTTGACACATTTTCCCATGTGGATGGGGGATTTACTACTCTAATGTTGACCACAGGTAACTCAGGGACTGTCTCCCAATCTACACATTATTGGTGGTATCTCTTAGGGGGGTGTGTGAGCGACTCTTTGCAGTATCCTTCTTTTCAGCATCTCTTCTTTTCTTTCCACAAGGTTTAGCAATGTCCCCCTAGAACCACAGAATTGAATCTACTTTCCCATTGCCAGCCTTCTCACCTAAATATTCTTCCTCAAGCAAGTTAGAGAACTGGGGTGATTCTTTTACAAAGTACTGGGCACTGGTTCTGCCACTTACTAACCTAGCAGCCTTAGGCAAGTATTTAATCTCTCTGTACTTTGGTTTCATCATCTATAAAATGGATTAATAATGGTCCCTAGTTAACATAGGCAAGTGTTATGCTTGGCATATAGCGATCGTCTCAAATATGTTAGTTGCTGTCACTATTCTTCTAAGATGCAATATAGCTTAGTGACTAAGAACATGAACTCCACAGCCAGCCTGCTTGGGTTCAAATTCCGACTCCACCACTTTTCAGTTGTGTGATTTAAGACAAGTTATTAACTCCCCTGTGCCTTTATGTTATTTAACCTATAGAAGAGGAATAAAATAATATAGTATCTATCATAAGTGGTTATTGTGAGGATTAAAATAATATATATCTATATGGCTACAGACTGAATATGTGTCCCCCCAATATTCTCATGTTGAAACCTGTTCCCATGCTGACACTGTCTAGCAGCCCATTATAGTTACTTCATTAGCATAAACTCAGGTGTGATCCCTGGAGCCCACAATGAATAATAAAGACACTCCTATCACCTGGAAAATTCCAAGGGTTTAGAAACTCCCTCTCAAGAACACAGGACGAAGACCAGATGAATTCTTTATTATACAATGGATGGGAAGCTTATAAAATTGGATTTCATTCATCTACCCCTTTTGATTAGACAAACTCAAAAAGGAACTAAACTGAAACCCTCTTTCCTAGTTGTAATCATATTAAACCAAAAATATATACCATTGCAGACATACAGGTCTCCACTTTCTAATGTTTATAATAATAACAACTACAATTTATTGAACACAATATATGCAAAGCACTTTGCCTCACTGAAACAGACACCAAACCAACTCACAGGAAAAGGAACTGAGAGTTAGAGAGATGAAGCATTGACCTAAGGTGAGAACTGGCAAACTATGGCCCACAGGCCAAATCTAGCTCATCACCTGTTTTTGTCTGGCCTGCAAGCTAAGAACGATTTCTATATTTTTAAATGATTGAAAAAAGTGAAAAGCGTAATATTTTGTGACATGTAAAAATTATATGCAATTCAAATTTCAAGTCTATAAATAGTTTTATTAGAACACAATCATGCCCATTTGTTTCCGCATAGACTATAGCTGCTTTCATTACAGTGACAGACTCAAATAGTTGCAACAGAGTCTAGGTCCTGCAAGGCCTAAAATATTGACTATCTGGTCCTTTACAGAAAACTTGCTGACCCCTAACAGAAGGTCAAATGGCTAGTGAGTGGCAGAGGTGGAATATAAAACTAGGTTTCTGTTTCCAAAATGCGTAATCATCGTGGCAATATCTCCTAGTTATTTTGAGCCTACTGTACACTTCCAAACAGTCAGAGCCATGTTCAAACATCCCAATTCAGCATCAGAAATTATTGACATTCTACAGATAAGAGAACTGAGCTCAGAGACCTGAAGTCACTTACCCAAGGCTACCGAGCCAGCTCTGTACAACTCTGTGCTCTTGCTCCTATGATGCCCACGCCTGAACCCCACTCTACTCCAGAACAGAACAGAGATTCCTAAATTTAATGTTTTCATGCTGCCCAAGAAAAAACAAAAACATACTTCCCTTTCTTTAGGTGCCACAGCTTTGCTATTTCTGGAGTGGGAAGAACAGGAAAACCTGAACTGAGGTTCAGACCCAGAGAAGTGACACAGGGTTGGATTCAGCCAGGAGGACACCATTATTGCCTATGGCTGCAAGCCCCAAAGCCATGTACCCAAAGGCTTTTTTTTTTTTTTTTTTTTTTGCGGTACACAGGCCTCTCACTGCCGTGGCCTCTCCCGCTGCGGAGCACAGGCTCCGGATGCGCAGGCTCAACAGCGCAGGCTCAGCGGCCATGGCTCACGTGCCCAGCCGCTCCGCGGCATGTGGTATCCTCCCAGACCGGGGCACAAACCCGCATCCCCTGCATCAGCAGGCGGACTCTCAATCACTGCGCCACCAGGGAAGCCCTACCCAGAGGTTTTTACTTTTTTATTCCACTCTGGGAACCAGACTCTAGAAACATCCAGCTGTCATACATTTAGGAAAGAACTCAGAATAGCAAAACCAATGTGATTGAGGGATTAAAGATAAATACCCCAGGTTCACAGCAAAAAAAGGCAGGGAAAACATCTATGAATATTTGAAAGATCATACATCAAAGGAGGAAGGAAATGAGAAATTGCTTGCTGTTACCCGAGGAAAATTATAAGCTGATAAAATGGAGCATCAAGAAGTGTAACCTATTCAGAAGCATAGAAAATGTGTGGCACACCCAGCCCAAAGCAAGTTTTGCTGAGCCCCTTCTGGAAGAGGTGGGGACCTGTCAAACTGGTCTTCCAGCTTCAGGAAGCAGAATGTTCCTTTTAATTTCTAGTTGGGGTTTACTGTTTGTTCCATTACAATGCATATTCTTATTTTGAAAAATTTACGACAATGAAACTGACAGTGGAGTGAAGGAGCCCTTCTCTAAGAGTTAACTTAAGCAGGCTTAGACTTAGGTAGGTAAGCATCTGGGCTGCAGATGACACCCCTGCTCACATGCAGTATCATAAGTCTCCTGCAGGGCCACTTTGGGATGACATGCGGGGAGGGGAATGGTTATACTTAGGAGAGAAGAGAGGACATTTTGATGAGGTGAGGAAACTATAAAGGAAGACATAGAAGACACACTGATCAGAGCTGGGCTATTGTCCATTGGGGTCCCTAGGACAAGTTTTGGGTTCACTGGTCACAAGTAGATCTACTTCAGGAAGCTGAAAGTGTGTGGCTGAGATGAGGAGGCCCTTTGTCCAGCCTCTACTGGGATCCAGCTCAGTTCTGGTGCCCCAGAGATGTCACCTTCCATGTGGACACTGGATTCTCATGATGTCAGTGCCAGCAAAAAAAGTGTCTCTCCAAAGGGTCTGCAGGCAGCAGGTGTGGACAAGTGGGAGCCAGTACTAGACAGGAAGAAGCTGATGCATAGATGTTAATGCTACTGACTTCAGTCAACTGACTACCATTCAGCAAAAACTCCCATAAATAAGAGAGAAGATGGGTTTTGGATAAGGAGGTCCTAAAGTCTTATTCTTTCTCAGGTAGGATAATACTGAGCTAGTAGAAATGGGGGCTACACATATACAAACTAAACTATAAGCATTTTGGTGTACTGTTAATTCCAATTGTTCATCACTGCACAAGTAGAAAAACTCTTCCTGGCAGAGGCTGCCTGTTGCTTTTCTGACTCGGTCTTGCCTGAGGCTCCTTGTTCTGTGCTCCAAGCTCTTCCACTACCACACACATAGGCTGTTTATTGGTATCAGACCCTTTGCCTCAGTCTCTCTGTCCTCAATTGCCCAGTGTTCACATTTTAAGTGCAGCAGCTTCATCAAATGCAGTTCTCTAACTCTAGAGAGGCTCATTCTTGACTTGCTACTGCAGATATCTATGTAATAGATTAGGTTCTCCTCCTGTGTGTATCTACAAAATTCTCCCTAGGGGACTAGGCCTGTTACCCAGGGAATAGATTTTGTCTTTTTGTATGATGCCTCCTTCTGTCTCCTGCTTAGTCTGTCTCACTGTTCTGTATGAATTTTATGTTTCATGCTGCAAAATCCAGTATAGATGTCTGGTGGGGAAAAAACAAAGTTCCACAATGCCTATTACCTAAAAAAAAAAAAAAAAAAAGATCCCTGCTATATAGAAGCAAGTGACATCCGGAGTCACACTGTCAAATGTCTCATAGCACAAAGCAGCCTGGGATTTACTGATGGGCCAGTTCCTGTCCCACATTACTACCTGACACATATTCAGAATGGTTGAGTCTTTTGCATTACAAAATACAAACTCTGAAATTTTGTGTTTGAAACTATAGAAAATAGTCTACAAACAACAGCATACCAACCATTTATTAAGCAGCTACCTTTTTCTAGAAGCATTACTAGTTTCACTGCCTCTTCACAATAACTCTGCAAAGTAGGCAAAATCCCCATCTTACAGAAGAGAAATTGGAAGCTCAGAAGTTTTAAGAAACTGGCAGCCTCTTTACCGCCAAACTGTAGATAGGAGTGCTGGGAATCTAACCTGCCGTGCCTGATTTCAAAGCTTAGTCTCATTGCCCATTGTTGCATAGCCCAGGATGAAAACGGTAGCATGTTACAATGGTATACATTCTAAAATCTCAGGGCCACCCTTGAAGGTGCAACGGCAGCCATTTATACTGAATAAATGATTAAGGCCTAAATATCACCTTCTTAAATCTTTGCCAATTTGATCTCGAGGAATGGTGTATGATTTTAGCTCTTATCTTTTGATTACTGATGAAATTTGAGGGGCTTTTTTTCATTCCAATCAGCAATTAATTTTCTTCTTTTTATGAATTGCCTATTCATATCCTTTGTTCTTTTCCTATTGTGATCTGAAAGTTTTTCTTATTGATTTTTAAGACCTCTGTATCTTTAAGGCCATTAATCATTTAACCACTGTATTCGCCATAAACATTTTATCCCAATTTATCATTTTCCTTTTAATTTTGATTTTGGTGATCATTTAGGTACAAATTTCACAATACTTGTACAATTTACTCTAAACCTTTACAAAAATGATTCCTTGTCCCCTCTTCTTGCTGGAAGTACACGGAGATTTTTTTCTCCAATATTTACTGTGAGAACCTGGTGGTGCTCCCGTAGGTAAATCTCACAAATTTGTAGGGCCGCCATGATTGGGTCCCCCTGAAGATTTTAACTCTCAGAGTTGTCTGCACGGAGCTTCCAGCACTTGGTCAATTACAGTGTAGGTTTTCCTGGCCCAGGTCTGGTTCCGCCAGTGATTTCCATTACGGAGTCTCTGCTCTGATTTAAGAAAACTCTTCCCCTCAAGCTAATTATGACTCACAGCAATTTGCCCTGTGGAGGACAGGCTCTTGATGCTCCAGCAAGTCGTCAGGGCAGTGCCTCTGAGGTGGGAGAGCCAAGTTCAGGACATTGGTCCACCAGAGACCTCCCACCTCCATGTAATATCAAACAGCGAAAATCTCCCAGAGATCTCCATCTCAACAACAAGACCCAGCTCCACTCAATGACCAGCAAGCAACAGTGCTGGACACCCTATGCCAAACAACTAGCAAGACAGGAATACAACCCTACCCATCAGCAGAGAGACTGCCTAAAATCATAATAAGGTCACAGACACCGCAAAACACACCACCAGACGTGGACCTGCTCACCAGAAAGACAAGATCCAGCCTCATCCACCAGAACACAGGCACTAGTCCCCTCCACCTGGAAGCCTACACAACCCACTGAACCAACCTTAGCCACTGGGGGCAGACACCAAAAACAACGGGAACTACGAATGGGCAGCCTGTAAAAAGGAGACCCCAAACACAGTAAGTTAAGCAAAATGAGAAGACAGAGAAACACACAGCAGATGAAGCAGCAACGTAAAAATCCACCAGACGTAACAAATGAAGAGGAAATAGGCAGGCTACCTGAAAAAGTATGCAGAATAATGATAGTAAAGATGATCTGAAGTCTTGGAAATAGAATGGAGAAAATACAAGAAACGTTTAACAAGGACCTAGAAGAACTAAAGAGCAAACAAACAAAGATAAACAACACAATACATGAAATTAAAAATTCTCTAGAAGGAAGCAACAGCAGAATAACAGAGGCAGAAGAACGGATAAGTGACCTGGAAGATAAAATAGTGGAAATAACTACTGCAGAGCAGAATAAAGAAAAAAGACTAAAAAGAATTGAGGACGGTCTCAGAGACCTCTGAGACAGCATTAAACGCACCAACATTCGAATTATAGGAGTCCCAGAAAAAGAAGAGAAAAAGAAAGGTACTGAGAAAATATTTGAAGAGATTATAGTTGAAAACTTCCCTAATATGGCAAAGGAAATAGTTAATCAAGTGCAGGAAGCACAGAGAGTCCCATACAGGATTAATCCAAGGAGAAACACGCTAAGACACATATTAATCAAACTATCAAAAATTAAATACAAAGAAAAACTATTAAAAGCAGCAAGGGAAAAACAAAAGATAACATACAACGGAATCCCCATAAGGTTAACAGCTGATCTTTCAGCAGAAACTCTGCAAGCCAGAAGGGAGTGGCAGGACATAGTTGAAGTGATGAAAGGGAAAAACATACAACCAAGATTGCTCTACCCAGCAAGGATCTCATTCAGATTTGGCAGAGAAATTAAAACCTTTACAGACAAGCAAAAGCTAAGAGAATTCAGCACCACCAAACCAGCTTAACGACAAATGCTAAAGGAACTTCTCTAGGCAGGAAACACAAGAGAAGGAAAAGACCTATGATAACAAACCCAAAACAATTAAGAAAATGTTAATAGGAATGTACATATTGATAATTACCTTAAATGTAAATGGATTAAATGCTCCAACCAAAACACATAGACTGGCTGAATGGATACAAAAATAAGGCCTGTATATATGCTGGCTACAAAAGACCCACTTCAGACCTACAGACACACACAGACTGAAAGTGAGGGGATGGCAAAAGATATTCCATGCAAATGGAAATCAAAAGAAAGCTGGAGTAGCAATTCTCACATCATACAAAATAGACTTTAAAACAAAGATTATTACAAGAGACAAAGAAGGACACTACATAATGATCAAGCGATCAATCCAAGAAGAAGATATAATAATTGTAAATATTTATGCACCCAACATAGGAGCACCTCAATACATAAGGCAAATCCTAACAGCCATAAAAGGGGAAATCGACAGTAACACAATCACAGTAGGGGACTTTGACACCTCACTTTCACAAATGGACAGATCATCCAAAATAAAAATAAATAAGGAAACACAAGCTTTAAATGATACATTAAACAAGATGGACTTAATTGATATTTATAGGACATTCCATCCAAAAACAATAGAATACACTCTCTTTTCAAGTGCTCATGGAACATTCTCCAGGATAGATCATATCTTGGGTCACAAATCAAGCCTCGGTAAATTTAAGAAAATTGAACTCATATCAAGTATCTTTTCTGACCACAACACTATGAGACTAGATATCAATTACAGGAAAAACTCTGTAAAAAAAAATACAAACATATGTAGGCTAAACTACTAAATAACCAAGAGACCCCTGAAGAAATCAAAGAGGAAATCAGAAAATACCTAGAAACAAATGACAATGAAAACACGACAACCCAAAACCTATGAATGTAGCAAAAGAAGTTCTACGATGGCAGTTGATAGCAATACAATCCTACCTCAAGACACAAGAACAATCTCAAATAAACAACCTGAACTTACACCTAAAGCAATTAGAGAAAGAAGGAAAAAAAGAACAACCTAAAGTTAGCAGAAGGAAAGAAATCATAAACATCAGATCAGAAATAAATGAAAAAGAAATGAAGGAAACAATAGCAGAGACCAATAAAACTAAAAGCTGGTTCTTTGAGAAGATAAATAAAATTGATAAAGCATTAGCCAGACTCAACAAGACAAAAAGGGAGAAGCCTCAAATCAATAGAATTAGAAATGAAAAAGGAGAAGTAACAACTGACACTGCAAAAATACAAAGGATCATGAGAGATTACTACAAGCAACTATATGGCAATAAAATAGGCAACCTGGAAGAAATGGACACATTCTTAGAGAAGCACAACCTTCTGAGACTGAATCAGGAGGAAATAGAAAATATAAACAAACCAATCACAAGCACTGAAGTTGAGACTGTCATTAATAATCTTTCAACACACAAAAGTCCAGGACCAGATGGCATCACAGGTGAATTTTATCAAACATTTACACAAGCGCTAACACCTATCCTTCTCAAACTGTTCCAGAATATAGCAGAGGGAGGAACACTCCCAAACTCGTTCTACGAGGCCACCATCACCCTGATACCAAAACCAGACAAAGATGTCACAAAGAAAGAAAACTACAGGCCAATATCACTGATGAGCATAGATGCAGAAATTCTCAACAAAATACTAGCAAACAGAATCCACATTAAAAGGATCATACACCATGATCAAGTGGAGTTTATCCCAGGAATGCAAGGATTCTTCAGTATATGCAAATCAATGTGATACGCCATATTAAGAAATTGAGGGAGAAAAACCGTATGATCATCTCAATAGATGCAGAGAAAGCTTTCGACAAAATTCAACACCCATTTATGATAAAAACTCTGCAGAAAGTAGGCATAGAGGGAACTTACCTAAAAATAATAAAGGCCATATATGACAAACCCACAGTCACCATCGTCCTCAAAGGTGAAGAACTGAAACCATTTCCACTAAGATCAGGAACAAGACAAGGTTGCCCACTCTCACCACAATTATTCAACATAGTTTTGGAAAAAAAGACAGGCTCTTGTATAAGTGGTGCTGGGAAAACTGGACAGCTACATGTAAAAGAATGAACTTAGAACACTCCCTAACACCATACACAAAAATAAATTCAAAATCGATTAAAAACCTAAATGTAAGGCCAGACACTATCAAACCCTTGGAGAAAAACACAGGCAGAACACTCTATGACATAAATCACAGCCAGATCCTTTTTGACCCAACATCCTAGAGAAATAGAAATAAAGACAAAAGTAAACAAATGGGACCCAATGAAAATTAAAAGCTTTTGCACAGCAAAGGAAACCATAAACAAGATGAAAAGACAGCCCTCAGAATGGGAGAAAATATTTGCAAATGAAGCAACTGACAAAGGATTAATCTCCAAAATTTATAGGCAGCTCATGCAGCTCAATATCAAAAAAACAAACAACCCAATCCAGAAATGGGCAGAAGACCTAAATAGACATTTCTCCAAAGACGATATACAGATTGCCAACAAACAGATGAAAGGATGCTCAACATCACTAATCATTAGAGAAATGCAAATCAAAACTACAATGAGATATCATCTCACACTGGTCAAATGGCCATCATCAAAAAAATCTACAAACAATAAATGCTGGAGAGGGTGTGGAGAAAAGCATACCCTCTTGCACTGCTGGTGGGAATGTAAGTTGATACAGCCACTATGGAGAACAGTACAGAGGTTCCTTAAAAAACTAAAAATAGAACTACCATACGACCCAGCAATCCCACTACTGGGCATATACCATGAGAAAAACCATAATTCAAAAAGAGTCATGTACCACAATGTTCATTGCAGCTCTATTTACAATAGCCAGGACATGGAAGCAACCTAAGTGTTCATCGACAGATGAATGGATAAAGAAAATGTGGCACATATATACAATGGAATATTACTCAGCCATAAAAAGAAACGAAATTGAGTTATTTGTGGTGAGGTGGATGGACCTAGAGTCTGTCATACAGAGTGAAGTAATTCAGAAAGAGAAAAACAAATACCAGATGCTAACACATGTATATGGATTCTAAAAAAAAAAAAAAAATGGTCATGAAGAACCTAGGGACACAACGGGAAGAAAGACGCAGACCTACTAGAGAATGGACTTGAAGATACGGGGAGGGGGAAGGGTAAGCTGGGACAAAGTGAGAGAGTGCCATGGACATATATACACTACCAAATGTAAAACAGAAAGCTAGTGGGAAGCAGCCGCATAGCACAGGGAGATCAGCTTGGTGCTTTGTGACCACCTAGAGGGGTGGGATAAGGAGGGTGGGAGGGAGGGAGATGTAAGAGGGAAGAGATATGGGGATATACGTATATGTACAGCTGATTCACTTTGTTATAAATCAGAAACTGACACACCATTGTAAAGCAATTATACTCCAATAAAGATGTTAAAAACAAATCTAAATCTTTACATTTAGCTTTACATACAGAGTTCCTTTATCTTTGTACCAAATTTTCTCAAGAGTGGTCAGGTCTAAGTGGGATTACGTTGCATTATCCAAAGTTTCATAAATGTATTGATAAACTAAAATACCAATGTATTAATTTACAATGAGGACTACACCCCAGCAGTAACCCAAATACCACACAATGTACAAATCAAATCACTTTGCCCCATTCTCTTAGGTCTTGGAGTCTACATTATAACCAGACCTGCAGAACTTAGTATTATTATGGCTTTATAACACAGAAAGAGACTGACAAATGACTCACTTCTTTAATAGCATAACTAGAATAAGCAACCAAGTCTCTTCTTCATTATTTGGTTTGAAAAAAAATGTGAAATGTATGTTTTGATAAGAACATGGTCCTTAATTGCACCAAGCATGAAAAAGCAACACAAACATTTTACTTTGCCAATATATAGATCATTTAAAACGTTAAAAAATGAGGAAAACAGATGTAAAATTGTCTAGGAAAACGGACAACTTTATGATTTGTTTGTCATCTTCCCCCTCCTCGCCTTAACATAATATGTAGTATATCCCATGACAGCTCATAAAGTGCACCACTACCACCAAATCACTAGCTTTTATGGAGACAGTAATGAGCATAAGATACCTCAGTGAGAGTTATAAAAATGTAGACACTTCTAACATTAAAAAAGCAAGTGGAAGTATTTTGTAAACCAAAAATATTCAAATGCCTTGAGAAATGGGGATGTTTGGAACCAAAACTACTGCATAAATATCTGTAGTTTTACCTATATGCTATTTCTCTGGGATTTACAGCTATTCACCATTTTTAATGCTCCAGCTGTGACCTGTTTAAAAATAGTTTGCAAGTTCTTGTAAGTCCCAACTGATTTTGAAGGGAATAAGTGTTGGGGGCACTGAAGAAACATGTACAGGCAAATAGACAAGACTGCCCCCACCCAGCAAACTGTCTGCCAGCTCAGCTCCTTCTGCTCTGTTTCTAAGACTGCATGCCCTTGGACAGACAAGTTTTGCTTATGTAAAAGTGAAAATGATCTCTCCTTCTTCCTCTTCCACATTTGAAGGATTAAGACATTTTAGTCACCTCTGAGTTCCATAACTGTGAAAGCTCCTTGGCATCTCAGATATTAATATGGCTTGCACTGATGCAACCTAAATAGCCTTTTTAAACTCTAATCTATAATATTATGCTTATTTACTGTTCCTTGACAGGTACCAGATCTGACTGAAAAAGAGTTTCTCCAAAGATTAAGTATTCGAAACAGTCTGGTAAAGATAAGAAAGTATTAAAGGACTAAGGGCAAACAGAAAATGAAGATGAGGGCAGGCCTGAGAAAACTAAAATAGCAATGAAGTGAGATTTTGAAAAATGGCATTTATGAGGACGAATGAAATTATAGAGCACACTGTTGGCAGTGTTTAAAATATGTTCTCCTGCTTCGCAATAACAAGCTTTGCCCAAATGTTTCTCATCCTGGGTGCTGCTAGTTAGCACTTTTATTTCTATGCTATTTGCCAGTGTTCTTTGTTGCTGTCCAGGACAGCCATGAAAATGTGTATACATCCTCCTCCTAAGGAAGGAACGGGACAAGTAATGTTGGACCATGTTCCACAGCAAGAAATACAGAATCAAAATGACAAACAGTATTTTATATTTCAATTCCTCACTCCCTGTTCACCACGAATGGAAACATCTTCAAAAGGTACTTACTTCCAAAAGCCTCTTTCCTTCTCGTTCAAAAGAAAATGTATTTTCATATCCTTGTAAAGGCTTTACAGAGAACCCTGTGACTTCCTCAGTTAAAGGGTCCATTCAGCCCACATGGCAGCCATCGGCAGTTCCTGGACTTGAGACACAAGGCTCTAATTCTGCCTCTCTGTGAGATCAGCAGGGAAATAGCAGGCATATTGTCAGATAGAATACTACACCATTTTGGCCCCCAAGAGAGATGTTAAGAGCTGTTGAGCTGTGACATACTGCTCAAGAAAGAAGTCAGCTTTAGTAACACTACCAAAAATGCAAAAAAAACCTTATTTTTCTTTCAACAAAGTCCAAAGTGGAGACCATTACCACTATCTATTCAAGGACATTACCCACTTCCTGAAAATCAAAGCTTCTCCAATAACCTGCCTACTAAATACTTACAGAGCTTACCTATACTTTATGCCAGTGATTCTCAAAATGTGGAATCGAGACCAGTAGCAGCAGCAGCACCTGGGAACTTATTAGAAACGTAGATTTGTACCTCAAACCTACTGAATTAAAAATCCTGGCGGTGGGGCCCAGAAATCTAACAAGTCTTCCAGGTGATTGTGATGCATACTAAAGATGGAGAACCACTACTGCATGCAGTGTTATTTTTAACCCTCACCTGGGCACAGAAAACATTATTGTAATTTAAGGTTATCACACCTGGCCAGAGTAAACAATTTCAACTGTCTGTTATTATTGCTTTTCAGCAATGTTGTCACAAAACCCTTTGAGAATCTGAAGACAAACCTTTGAGAATCTAGAGAGAAAATGCAGAAATGCATAAAGGCAAATCTTCATTCAATTTCAGGAGGTTCCTAAATACACATGAAGCCTGTCCATGGACCCCAGTAAAGGAGCAATATTTTATCTTTCTCCAACCATTTTCACCTGCTCTTCACAGTGATCTGCAAAATCAACAAGATGGGTATGATTATAATTTATAGCAGAGGACTTCGAAGCTCAGAAACATAAGGGTCTTGCCCCAAATCACAGAGCTAGTGACAAAAAGAGGGAGCTCATATCTGCAGCTCTGCTCCATCTGCAAACTCTTTGCTTTACATTTCACTCCTCTCCCTTCTCTCTACCATTTAGGGTGTTGTAAATAATCATAATAGAAATAGCAGTGATTGACCTGCTTTGCTAGAATAAAATAGAAATATTCTGTCACTTAGTAGTAAAAGGGCATTATTTCCACGGAAACAAGCTGGGAAGAGAGCCTCCAAATATTCTTTGGTAAATGGTTGGGAAACCTGGAAGAGGTCATTCAATGCACAGCTGCCCATGAAGTCTCATCTCCATCTCTAGATAAACTAGTCAATATAGTCAAATTTAGTTAATTGAGAAGTAATCAGTCATATAGGTTGTTGATGACTGAGAGGCTCAATTATCCACGTTTCAATTTGTTACTTTGGCCCAATATAAATACTTTTAGTACTGAGGAGTATCTTCAATTCAATTTTATATTTGGCAGCCACTGTGTACAAGGCACTGTAGGAGCTAAAGGAGGATATAAAGAGATATAAGGTATTGTCCCTGCTCTCAGTAAGCTTACAAATAGGTAATGAACTCTAAGACTGAAAAACGATGCCACCAGACCAGGAGGGTGTTGCTGCATTATCATTATGGCAGCAATAATCCAGAAAGCGCCTAACTTCTTGCCCATGGATTTCTGATTATAATCAAATATTCCATGTGGCCTTGTCTCGTGGACCTCCCAATTTGCTGTATGCCATACAAGCTTCTGCATCAAAGGCAGAAAGCTGCCCCACCTACTGTAGTCTCTTGATTCTGGCTCTGTAGTTGTGTCTCTATCTTTATTCGCATGACTTTTAATAGATCCCTGATTTCTGCAATCTGATTAGCTACCTAAGCTGCCTGTGTGCATATCTCAGGCCATCCCCTTTCACCTAGTCAGGGACATCATGCAATTGTTTCTCTCTCTCTCTCTCTCTCTCTCTCTCTCTCTCTCTCAGCAGCACACCAATTTTTCACTCTCAATCCTATCATTCCATCACCATACAACAGACTGTAACATCTCCCGTGTTTAAATATCTTCTTGTGATATCATATGTCCCCCCTCCAACTACCCTGCCCCCAATGTCTATTCCTTGTAACAACAAAACTATTCAAAAAACTTTTAAACATTCTGTTTTCTGTCATTCTTTCTTGAATATGCTCCAGTCAGGATTTAAACCCTAACACTCCACTGCAGCCAAAGTTATCAACCACTGGGATATAAAATCCAGAGGTCACTTCCCAATCCTCATGTTATTCAATACATCTTCTCCTTCCTGAAACACTTTCTTTGCTTAGCTTCCAAGTCACCCTCTCTGTCTCCTCCTACTTTACTGGTTGCTCCTTCTCAGTCTCCTCTGTCTGTTCCTTCTCATCTTCCCAACAACCAAACATTGGCAAGTCCCAGGGCTTAGTCTCCAAACTTCCCTATTGACACTCACTTTCTGGGTGATCTCATTCAGTTCCTTTTCTCTAAATACCATCTATATGCTGATGTCTCCCAAATTTTTCTCTCTACACCATCTTTTCCCCCTGAACTTTAGATCATTTATTCCACTTCTTACTGGTGTCTCCCTCTGGATTACCTAATCAGTTTCTCAAGCTTACCATATTCAAAACTGAATTACTGATTTTTAACTCACCACCACCACCAAAATTACTCCTCCCATTGTGTTCTCCTTCTCAATAAATATCAGTTCCATCCTTCTAGTTGCTCAGCCCAAAAACCTTAGTGTCATCCTTGACCCCTCATCCTCTCTCATGTACTGCTACTAATTTATCAGCCAATCATCTCGGCTGCATCATGGAAATTTATCCAAGCTCCAACAACTTCTTAGCACTTCTGCTGCTACTATCTTGTTAAAACCATCTGAATTATTACAGCATTATTGTAAAATTATCACATTCATTTCTATAGTCCCCTAACTTGTCTCCTTGCTTCCACTCTTGCCTACCTACTGTCTATTCACAACACTTCTGCCAAAGTAATCTTTTTATATATGTCAGAGTATGTCACTTCTCTGCTTAAATCTTTCTGATGGCTTCTGATCTCACTCAGAGGAAAAGACAAGAAACTTTATAATAGCATATATGACCCAATATGATAGACTCTTGCTATCTTTCTGGCATCACCTCTTCTTGCTCTTCTCAGGCTCACTCTGCTCCAGATACATTGGCTTCCTTGCTCTTCTTTAAGCACTGAAGCACATTTCCACCTCATAGTCTTAGCACATGCTGTTCCCTTTGCCTGGAATGTTCCTCAGATGTCCACATTGTTCCTTCACTCCTTTTGGTCTTTTTTAAAATGTCATCACTGGGAGCATTTACTCCAACCACTGTATAAATAAAAAAGTTTCTTCCACAGAAACTCACACTCTCTCCACTTACCCTGCTCTATACTTCATCATTGCCCTAATCTCTACTGACATAATTTATGTTTATTTCTGTCATTCCCAATAAAATGTTATTCTGTGACCACAGGAACTTTGTTTTGTTTATTGTTAAATCCATGGTTTAAAATAGTAACATAGCTATGAGTAGGTGTTCAATTAATATTTATTGCATGAATGAGTAAATATTATTATATTCAACTACTTATGGTCTATCCACTCAGGTCTAACCCATCGCTTTTTTTTTCACTTATAAGATTTTTTTTATTAATCTTCACTTCTCCAATATAGATCTTTTGATCTATCTTTTTTATTTTTTTCACATTTTTATTGAAGTATAATTGCTTTACAATGGTGTGTTAGTTTCTGCTTTATAACAAAGTGAAGCAGCTATACATGTACATATATCCCCATATCTTTTCCCTCTTGTGTCTCCCTCCCACCCCTCCAGGCGGGGACAAAGCTCGGAGCTGATCCCCCTGTGCTACGTGGCTGCTTCCCACTAGCTATCTATTTTCCATTTGGTAGTGTATATATGTCCATGCCACTCTCTCACTTTGTCCCAGTTTACCCTTCCCGCTCCCCGTGTCCTCAAGTCCATTCTTTACATCTGCATCTTTATTCCTGTCCTGCCCCTAGGTTCTTTAGAACCACTTTTTCTTTTTTTTAAGGTTCCATATATATGTGTTAGCGTCCAGTATTTGTTTTTCTCTTTCTGACTGACTTCACTCTGTATGACAGACTCTAGGTCCATCCACCTCACTACAAATAATTCAATTTCATTTCTTTTTATTAATCTATTGTTTTGAGTGTGAATCAATTCTCTGATTCAGACCATTTTTTTAAGTAGATATCAAAGGAAACCACAGCAAGTTTCCATTTTTCTCTCATTAATGTTGTGGGTTCTGATAATGACAGTGATGTGTAATCACACTGTCTGATAATGATATTAATGATAATATTTACTTGTATCAAGGAAAATCTAAAACTTAAACATTATCTCTAAATTTCATGCAACTCTGCAAGTTGTATATCATCATCCCAGTTTTCCAGATAAACAAATTGGAGCTCAGAAATGTTATGCGACCCATCTAGTGAGTGTCAGAGCTAGGACTGGCATCCAGCTACCTCAGGCTCCAAGGTCTGCACTTTTTAAAATCCTTATCCTTATCATTCACTATTTGCCTATCCAAAAACTTTGATTCCTTTTTTCTTCCTATAAAGAAAATGCAATATAAACCAAGAATCACATAATGACTTTATCAAATAATTCTATTGCTCACAACTGGCCATGTCTAAGAGGAAGACCACTTACAGAATGCCCAAGCTAGAAAGTTTAGAGATAATTTAGTCTAACTTCTTTACCTAGTCCAATTTCTATATTTTATAGAAAACTGAGATCCACAGAGGTTAATTTGTCTAAAGTTAGCTTGCTGAAGTGGGAGGGGTTGAGTGACATGGTTAGAAGCAGCATATTACAATTCAGATAAGCTGGTTCAAAGCCAGGTTTTACCTCTTGTGTGTGACCTGGGGGCAAGATTCTTAACCTCTCTAGCCCGTGGTTTCCTCACTTTGGAATGGGGGAGAAAAAGACTTCATAGAGTTGTTTTGCAAAGTATGATATACATATATATATATATATATGCATATATATATATATATATATAAAACCTAGCACAATAAATTACAGCTATTATTATGTACAGCTATTATAAGAGCTCAAGTCCTCTAACAGTCAAATATATCTCATAAATCAGTCTTTTCCTCAAACAGAACAAAATATTAATCTCCACAGGAAGGTACCTACTGTTGAGTCAGTATTCAATCAAAGCCAGGTTTTACCTCTTGTGTGTGACCTGGGGGCAAGATTCTTAACCTCTCTAGCCCGTGGTTTCCTCACTTTGGAATGGGGGAGAAAAAGACTTCATAGAGTTGTTTTGCAAATTATGATATACATATATATATATATATATATGCATATATATATATATATATATAAAACCTAGCACAATAAATTACAGCTATTATTATGTACAGCTATTATAAGAGCTCAAGTCCTCTAACAGTCAAATATATCTCATAAATCAGTCTTTTCCTCAAACAGAACAAAATATTAATCTCCACAGGAAGGTACCTACTGTTGAGTCAGTATTCAATCCCAAAATCTAATTTTTCAATCTTCTTCAAGACTCTAGTTTAAAACAGTGTGAACCCAAATGATAATACCGAGAATATTTCTGCTGCTTTCTAATTTTGGTACAGCACTGGCTTTAATTGCTGATTTCTAAGGAGATGAGAGAATGAAAGGAGGAGAAAATACAGCCTGCTATGATGATGGAATGAACACCCTCAAACACATGAACGTGGATGCACTAAGTTCCTGAAATACACGTTTGAACACATGAATATATATTTTTCAAGACTCATCAAATTCTTCCAGTAATGATAAAAACTGTGCTCAGAAGAAAAGGAAAGAATTACTTTGGTTATGTCTGTTAATATGCTTCAGGGTTGAGTATAAAATGCCCTCCCATATAGTAAACAGCCTGTTTCTCATGAAATTTATATGACAAGAAGTTTAAAAAGAAAATGACACTTGAAATATAATCAAAGGAACTAAGTAAATTTGCCCATACCCTGCTTAAAGCCTTTCATGGCTCCTATCATCCTAAGGAGAAAGCTCACACCCCCTTGCATGGCATCAATGCCCTCCAGATCAGGCCTCACTACGTGCTGTTCAATCTTTGTCTTATGTCACTCTGTCCTTCACTCTCTAAGTACCAACCTCCAGGCATTCGTGTATGCTGTTCATTCTGCCTGGGACATGGCTTCTTAGAAAAGCTTTCTTGAAAAAAATGAAAATGAAGATGCAACTGCTTCAAGCTCTGGCAGAAACAAGATGAATTTTTTTAGGTAAGTAGAAATTGTACTAACAGTTCGGAGTGAGAAAACCTGCATTTGACAATTGAACCGTTTAGCAAATTGCGGCATGTAGAGTTAATTAAAAATGCACAAAGGTAGAAACTGATTACCACTATGCAAAATATAGGGTGATTCAAAATGAAGTCTTTTAAAATTACATTACTCATCAACCAGATTATAGAAACATGTGGTTTGCATGTAAGTTATGTCAAGAACCTCACTTTGTAGTCTTCTTCCTCATTAGCCATGAGGAAATAAAGACTGCACGGAAGCTGTCATTTTACCCTCTAACTGTGATATATTAGAGTATTTGGAATGAGCTAGACTACAGGATTAATGTATGCCTTCTGACATGAGGGGTACATCTTGAATATTTGTAAATTATAGAAATGAACATCACAGTTCCTTTATAAATTGGTTTTGACCAAATGTTAATGTACCTCTTAGTTACTGAGTAATACATTTTTGCAAGAGTTCAATTCTTTTTGAACGAATACACATACACTCATGCTCACATGCAAACACAAATACACACACAAGGACTGAAAGGAAGTTATGCAAAAATAATATTTTTGAAGTGGCAGTAGTTTATTTAAATCCCCTAGTTTTCTTTGTAAAGTAAAATTATCTTTGCAATATAAGACATGGACCTAAGTCTTGCCACACACTGGCTATATAATTTGGGGCAAGTCACTTAAGCTTTCTTAGCTTCATTTAGAAAATTGAGATCATAATTCTGATCTCACAAGACTGATATGAGGACTAAATGATATATTTTATTTGAAAGTGCCCTGTAAATGCTAAAGCATGATACAACAATAAGTTATTAGTATAATGGCACTAATATGCAACTATTCTCTTCTCAAATGCCCCCTCCTTAGAGACAGGCCTTCCCTGATGTCCCTATTTAACATGGCACAACTCCCAGCAAAAACAAACAAGTCACCCCAATACCCTTATCAGCTTTGTTTTCTCACAGCACTTCTCATTCTCTGAAATTATCATTATAACTGGTTTAGATGTTTTTTTGCTTCCCACTAGAATATAAGCTTCATGAGAGCAGAAGTTTTATCTGTTAATTGTGGGATTCCTAAGAAAGTATCCAGCTCAAAATGGGCACTCAGTAAATATCTATGGAAGGATATGCAAATGTAATTTCCTTGTCTCTTCAAGAAGAGTTCAACACAAATGGCCAAAGGAAAGCAGAAATACAGTAGGTAAACTAGCAAGAATCAACTAACTGGGCGGTGCTTTATTTATCCCCAATCCTCAGAATTCAGTACTGAATCCAAGAGAATATCGTCTACTTAAGAGAAATAATTTTTAGTGCTATCTCCTATAGCACAAATCTATTCTCATATCAAAATAAGGTGAACTGTAAACTCTACTCTTAAGATGTTGCTTTGTACAACCATCTGATCCTGATATTCTCTTCTATTGGTCTGTGACTGTGTTTGCGCATTCCTCTCCAGCAGATTTTAAAATCCAAATCACTGCAGTAATTCATTTTTTATTGTTCTCTAGCTCAGCTTCAACACATGTACAGCAGTACTGTTCACTCTTCAGGGGGATAATGGCATTTCTGGAGATTTTACTGTAGTCATTACTCTTGCTTCTTTATTAAGAGACTTGATTTTAATCTTCTGCTTTACCTATGTGGTTTATCTTATGAATATTAATATACAACCCAAAGGGATCTATCCAGTGAATATGAATTAGAGAGGACTTTTTTATACTGAAGAAAGAGAAAGCCTTTTTCTGGTATGCACATCTTTCTGGGGTGTACAAGCTCTAATTTAATCAGCATGTAGTCATCATGTATGCCTCCAGCACTCCAGCCCACGAAGTAATTGAAATGATTCAGCTTGTTTAATAAAGTAATTTCAATTATAGCAGGAGTTGAGTCAGAAAATGTCAGCTGCACAAAGTTTATGCTGCTTGGAATCAGCGACAGGACACCAAATGCTCATAGAGAAAGTGCTGTTGTGGAAATGAGCTGTACTTTTTTAGGCTCTGAAATAGCTTTGTTCACCTAAGACCAGCTTCTCTTACATGATCTGTTGGTCAAGGAAGCCACATTTAATTTTGTCCTAAAATTAGTGTAAAGAAATTTACTTATAGCCAAATACTTAGAACTGAAGGGGTCAGAAAGTTCATCTTCTTTCCTCTAAACATAACTGGCAGCTGACACTTCACCATAGTCTCCACCACTCCCTAACACCTCAAGTCAAGTCATAATTTATATTTGGAGCCACTGATGACAGAAAATCACTCTACATTCTCTCCTTCAAAATATTAGAAAGGAGATTCCACAACTTTCTATTATAAAATGTGACAGCATAAAATACATATTTAAAGTCATTTTTCCATCACCAAATAACACAAAGATATTACAGAAGCTCACAATATGGTGCTCTCAGTATTTCATAAATGATAAACTCCAACATGTTTTCCATTATCTCCCACTTCCTCTTTTCAGTAATTTTCTTTATCCTTCTAAGCTAGTACTTCTAATATATTTTACCCATTTAAAGGGCTGATTAGTTCTACTACCATCAAGATCTTTAATTCCTGAATTATGATGCTATTGTTGTTCTTCTTTTATTTATCCTCCTCTTTGATTAAGGGACTTCTTTGTATATAGAAATTTTTTACTTACCATATCCCAGTTTCTAGCACTGTTCCTTACCCATAAATGCTAAGTAGATAGACAGTTGGACCATCTGTTTGCAATTCACCATTACATAAGCCAGAAGGCCTTATTAAATTCTTTTTACTTAGGTTTATGTGTTCTCCAAACAACAATTCTTCTCAACTTGATCACATTTGGTTTAAGTTCATTTTGCTAACGTAAACAATGATCTATTTTAGATTTGAAGTCACAGTTGCCTCCAAAGATAACAGGACTCCTGCGGGGTTCATCAACACTGCCATTGTAGAATATTCTTTTGGTCTAGTTCTGGGAATCAAGATCCATAGAGGTTTGTTATTATGCTAAATGAAGACAATTAACATCTGTTCTGAAAATACACCTCCCTAAGCTTCCTGCTACTAAAGACATCTACTAATCAACTACAGCTATCTCACAGCCCAGACAGTCCAACTTCAGTTGAGACAGTGAGGACATGCAGTGAGATAATAATTAGTGTCCAATATATTTTTAAATTTTATGCCTGGTCATACAGAATGGTCATCTAACATCCTACCAGAGTGAGTAGGAAAATTAAATATAATCAAACTATATTTTTGACAAAGGCTAAACATTTCCTGAAGTTGAGTATGAAGATTCTCAAGTGAAATTTCTCCTTGAGTTGGAGCTATTTGGTTTTTCCTATAGAAACATTTCCAAACATATATTGGAAGCCAATGGGATTACATAAGTTAATATATAAATATTTGCTCTCTGCACAACTTTTAGTTTAACCTTTCTTTAAAAATCCTACTTCCTAGCTCCTCATTGATCTGTTCTGAACCCTAGGTAAGTAATACTCTCAGTTGAAAACTATAAAGAATAAAAAGTTCCTGGTTTATATAGTACCTTCCCTTTATAATCCTCAAAGGAGTGTGTAAATGCAAGATCATTGTGAGTCCAACTTTACAGATGGGTAACTTGAGGCTCAGAGAGGGTAAACAGCATTACCAAGGTCAGGTAGCAGTTGAGTTTGAAAGAACCCAGTCCACCTAAATTTTAATTTGCCTCACTTACCCAGAAGACCATGCTACTGCTTTAGTAAGGAAAATGTGCTTTTATAAGTATTGACACTAAACTTCCCCTGCTTAGCACTTCAGAAAAGAGAAGTGAGAAATTGAAGGTTAGAATTCTTTTAGGAAGTGAAATGCTTTATTCTTTGCTAAATACTCTAATTTTTGTATCATTTTAGAAGAAATCCTTCTATATTCAGAGGATTTCTGATGTACTGAGCTAATGATACCCACTCCTTACTGAATAGCAATATCTACTTCTGCTCTTTTTATGGCTGTAAAAAGAAGATTTTACAGAACATGACATGAAAATCTTCAAAAGGGTAATAGTTGAATTCAGAATAGAAATGCAGACAAATTGCTAAAATTGTGAACAGATAAGCTATGTACAAAGAGTTCTTTCAATGTAAATCTTTCCAAGAGAGAAAATGCAACAAAATTTAAAAGTTAAAAAAAATGTTTCATTCTGATGCAATCACCCCTAAAGTTCTAAGAAGTGGGTAGAAATAGGTGCCCTGCCCAATTCTTACGGGGCAATTGGAAAAAGAAGAGTGATGTGTGACACTCACAGAGGTACAGTAGGAGGTGTCAACCTCTCCTGTCTTCCATCTGACTTCTGAGTTAATGAGAATTTACTAAAACTCAGGAGGTCTTTGTCCACAACTTTCCAACTGCAGGTAATATTAGAGCCCATGTATCCCAGTGCTACATTAAAGGTTGCTTTCAAAATGACATCTCAATTCAGCCAGTTCTCCGACATTCTATAAGCATATATGCTGTCTGATGAAATCACAGACCTAGAGGATTTATAATGATGGAGAAAAAAATTAAGTTCTGTAATTTGCTGAAATTTACAATTGTAATTTGAAGACACATCTGATAACCTACAGACCAGTCTGAGTAATATAACCACACTCTTTAAGCCTCCTCTTTCGCTCACTCTCAGTAGAAAACTTCAACTTCTATTTTAGAGATAATAATGTCAATGTCATTTAGCTAAAGTTATTTTCTATTTGCCATCTCCCACACACGCCTTACATGCAACCATGACAAATGTACCCATATCCGCACCCAGTCATACCTCCTACTGTCACTTTTGGTGAAAAAATTTCCCTTCCTCTGATCAGAGGAACTGATGGTCATCAAAACCTGTCTTTCTGAGAGAAGAGCTAAACATGGATGATTATCAAGCAATCATTTTGATATAGTTCTACACTGAATTTGTACGACAGATGCTGTTCTTGCCTCTCCCACATGGTGACGACAAAAGTCGCATGCATACCCCCCTGTGTCAGAATTGCAATTATTGTAACTATTATTATTATGCAGAATGGGTAACCTAAAGAAGTTTGTGGATGATGATGGCAAGTACTCTCCTAGAGCAAAAACTGGGCTAGCTTCTCTGTTTTGGAGTATTCACTCCTGAAAATTAGGAGAGGGTAGGTCTTTGGGGAACACTGGGCAAGAGACTATATACTTTTATAGAAGTAAAATGAGATTTGACTGAATAGCAAGAGAACCTTTGTACAGAAAACTGAGTAACCAGAAGCAAAAAATGGGTATGAGAAGAGAAACTCAGCCTTGGCCTTTTCATTAGCTATAGAGAGGAGAGAAGGGCACGTTTTAGACTAGATGTTTCAAACACTTCAGAGAATAGTTAGCACCACCAGGTGGAGTAATTTGCTTCCCCTCCAGCTGTCTCCCTGAGCCTCTCCCCAAACTCTCCCAAATGAAGGTGACTGTCCCACCTCAGGAAGCAATTGCTCTGACCACCAAATCCTTCCTCAGAATTGAAGACATGTTCATTTGTTTAATCCATTCCTGATATAAATACCAAAGGCTATCAAACCCACAAAAAACAAGAATGAAGCCCTCCCTTCTCCCAGAGAATGAATGTGACAATAAATGACATACCCAACATTGGGAACTCTAGATAAGAGTGACCCTCTGCAGTTACTCTGCCCCATCTCAGAACAGACTTCCATGTGGAGGTGCCTCTCACACTCTCCATCTAGCAGCATATGGGATTTGCCCATTTATTAGACTTGTAATTACCAGGCCCATGTTGGTGCAGCTAAAGGTATTTTTCTAGCATTTGTCACTTTAAGAAAAGAGACCTTTATAAAAATTGTTCATTCTTATACAATCCACTCCAAAATCCACTAATTTCCTCTTTCCATTCATCTTCCAGAAATCATACACCTAAGACAAAAGGGATTAATATAGCATGCTTTCAATGATACAATGGGCAAGACTATTTTAAGAACTCTATTCATCAGTTCCCAATAAATATTATGATTCTAGCACTTAGGCATTCTAAAGTGACTTTCCTGAGCAGATCTCAAGCTCTTTAGCAACACAAATGCATTAAACCTCCTAATTCCCTTGAAAAACAAGCCAGGAAGCCTGAGCTAAAACATGATTTTATAATGCAACTTCGTGGCAGGTTACCCGGAAATGACCCCTCTCTTAAAAGAAAAAAGGTAGGGTCTTCCCTGGTGGTGCAGAGGTTAAGAATCCGCCTGCCAATGCAAGGGACAGAGGTTCGAGCCCTGGTCCAGGAAGATCCCGCATGTTGCGCAGCAACTAAGCCCATGCGCCACAACTACTCAGACTGCACTCTAGAGCCCACGAGCCACAACTACTGAAGCCGGAGTGCCTAGAGCCCGTGATCCGCAACAAGAGAAGCCACCGCAATAAGCCCACGCACCGCAACAAAGAGTAGACCCCGCTCACCGCAATTAGAGAAAGCCAGAGTGCAGCAACGAAGACCCAACACAGCCAAAAATAAAATATAAATAAATTAATTAATTTTTTTTAAAAAAAGGTAGTGGGGAAGGGATTATGGTAACAGCAAAATGATTAGAGTACTAGCCCTGTCTCATCCATTTCCAAGTCCAGTTTACCAGGAAATGTTGGGTAACAGCGAAGGATTCACTTGCTTGTCATTCAGTTACTTAAGAACTATTTATTAAATGGCTATAGTGTGCTGGGCATTGGATTAGACCCTGGGGATATAATGAAGAAAAGCCCTTTCCTTGTAAAGTATACAATATGTAGAGCAGAAATAGTTGTTTAAAAAACAATAATAAAAGACCATGTATTAAGTAAAATAATGGAAGTGTGTCTGGAATGTAGAGATAGCATGTAGGCAATTGTGGATAACTTTCTTTGTGTAAGAGAATGGAAAGATATTCCAGAAAAGATTGCCCTAAGATGCAATATCCAACATGGAACTTTGAGTAGGAGTTCTCTTTCTAAAGAAAAAGGTATCCTTTTGATAGCAATGAATGTGTTGCAACAAATTTTTGTGCTTCCCTGAAGATAGACTGAAAGATCTATGTGTGAGTTGGAAGATAATGGACCTTCCTGCCTCCATCTGCTACTTCAGTGTAGTCTTGTGAGGGCCTAACCAGTAAATCACAGAAAAGTACCTATTTTTATAAAGATAGAATGTCTTTATAGTCTCTGTTTCTTCTCCTCTCACAGCTGTTACAAAACAAAGATGGAATTAAAGCAGGAAAAACAGCCAGCCCTCTCATTTTACAAATGAGGAAATTACATCCCTAGGAAGCTGTGTTTTCCCTCAAACTTGCAGATTGTTCAAGTCCAAAACCCAGAGATACCAATCATATTGAACTCTTATTCTACTGAGAACCTCAAAGTCCACAGGTCACTTTATTTAACAGCCACGTACACAAAAGTGAATCATACCTGTCCTTACTTCGCCTAGACTATGAGATGCTTAAGTTTAGTGTCTCAAGATAGAATAAGTTTTGCTGTAGAAACAAGTAAACCTGAAAATTGTAATAGTTTAAGGCAACAAAAGTTTATTTTTCACTCACAGTGTCTAGTGTACATGGTGGGGACTTCCATCTCACTTCCACTGACCGAGGGATTAAGTATTTGACTTCCAAGTTTGTCGTAACAGGATAAGGGAGAGATGGTGACGGCACATCAACTTGAAGTGTCTCAGCCCAGTTAAATGTTCACAGTCTGTTGGTCAGAACTAGTCATATGGTCCCAATCCAACTGCAAGTGAAGCTGGAAAATATAGGGAATTATGAATATTCAATGAACCTTCAGAACTAGCACAGTGTATGGTACAGAATGTGTGCCTCTTTATACACTGGACAAATAAACGAAGAATCCAATGAAGAATGCACATTGGACAAATAAACAAATGAAGAACCCACTGGTCAAGGTACTTTTTTAGCACCATCTGGGGATACAAAGATATGCAAGGAATGCTTCTTGTGTTCACGGAGCTGAGAACCTAATTGTGAAATTAAACACAAATACACACCTTAACCAAATAAAATTAGCCATCCATAGCAATGGGGACTAAATAACAAGGAGTGATCTTCAACATAAAAGGAAAGAGAAGTCAAGATTTAAGGTGGTCTAGAAATCCAGTCCTATATTTATTTATATCCTGAACTGAAAACATTTCTCTCAAAAGATCCAAAAGCCGTTTGCCTCAGGATATTATTTTAATCCGAAGAACAAGAAAAATTATGAAGTAATAAAATATAGCTTGAAAAGTTTTACAATCCAGTTGCAAACATGGAGACAGTTTTGTTGGGGAATCATTCCTAAAGTTGTTTTTCTCAAGAGAAACAGCATATTTCCAGAACTGTGAATTTTCTATTTCATATTCATTTACAATAGACCCATACCAAGGCAAGTGACCTGACCCCACTAAGATATATCCAGATTTCCTTATTGTTGTAGCAATAGGAAGGTGACTGCCAAGGGACAACAGAGGACATTCTTCATAGAAATTCTATGGAATTTTGAGTACTCAGTGAATCACTGGAAAATTGTTTATCATTTTCTGGCCAAATTCTGGCCCTTTTTTACAAGGTATTATTAACCTTAACTATAGGAAATTATTTTGAACCAAACATAACATTTTATAGCAACATTTTAGCCTGATCTCAACTCCAAAGTTTTGCAGATACCAGGTGTGTAAACTGATACAACATTTCATAAAAGGTCATGCAGCTCTTTCTTTCTTTTCTGGAACACTTACACTTGGAGGCTTGAACTGCCAAGTATGAAATCTGACTACTCTGAGGCCACCATGTTGTGAAGAGGTCCAAACCACGTGGCTGACAGGTACATAGACCAGTCAACCATCCCGGGTGAGCCAAGCCTTCCATTTATCTCAGCCCAATCCATTTATCCAGTGCCAGACATGTAAGTGAGGAAGCCTCCACATGATTCAAATCCCCAGACAGTTGAGTCTTCCCAAGTGAGACCCCAGACATTGTGGAGCCAAGACAAGACAGTCTGTGCTCCGTCCAAATTCCTGACCCACAGAAACCATGTACAGGTAAAATAGTATTGTTTTATTCCTATATATTTTGGAGTGATTTTTATGCAGCAATAGATAAGTGAAACATACCTTCTCCTGGTGTACAAACATACACATGATCTTTTAATAAACAATCTACAGATTCAATGCAATCAATCCCTATCAAAAAACTAGTGGCATATTTCACAGAACTAGAACAAATAAATTTAAAATTTGTATGGAACACAAAAGACCCCAAATAGCCAAAACAATCTTAAGATTAAAGAACAAAACTGGAATTATCATGTGCCCTGATTTCAAACTATACTAGAAAGCAACAGTAGTCAAAACAGTATGGTACTGGCACAAAAACATATAGATCAATGAAACAGAATAGAGAGCCCAAATGAACCCACATTTATATGGGCAATTAATCTACAACAAAGGAGGCAAAAATATACAGTGGGGAAAAGGCAGCCTCTTCAATAAATGATACTGGGGAAACTGGACAGCTACATACAAAAGAATCAAACTGGACTACTTTCTCAAACCATATACAAAAAAAACCTCAAAGTGGATTAAAAAGTTAAATGTAAGACCTGAAACCATAAAACTTCTAGAAGAAAACACAGGCAGTATGCTCTTTGACATCAGTCTTAGCAATATGGTTTTCTGGATGTCTCCGCGGGCAAGGAAAATAAAAGCAAAAATTAACACTGCTCTTTGCTATACATGAAAGTTGGTTGTTAAGAGAGGAAATCCTGAGTTCTCATCACAGGGAAAAAAAATGTTTTCTATTTCTTTAATGTTTTACCCATATGAGATGATGGATGTTCACTAATCATTTCATGATATATATAAGTTTAAGCTGTACACCTTGACATACACCAGTGCTGTATGTCAATCATATGTCAATAAAACTGGAAGAAAGAAAACAGTCAATAAGATTTTTCTTAATATAGAAAGAAATTTTTCAAGAGTGTTGCACTTGCTTCTAGTACCTTTGAAATTATACAGTTCTTTATTCACTGTCTGAATGAGTCACTGAATGACTGGATCATTTTAACATTTGTTTCTAAGTTAGGCATTTTGATGATCCATAAAAATATTAATCTTCCTCTTCCAGCCACTTCAATATAATTCCCACTTAATAATAAAAGCTAGCATATATAGAATATTTTCAAGAGTTTTCCATCTCTGCTTGAGTTTTAAACCTTCCAATATTTTGATTCATTAGGTACCATTAGTATCTTCTCATTTTAAAGTAATTAAGTTGAGCAAGAGAAATTAAGTAATTTACCTAACTGGTAAATGGCAAATCCAGGATTCAACCCAGACAGTGTGCAGCCAGAACCTCTGCTTTAAGCCACTGAACTAAATTCCCTCTCTTCCCCTCTTTCTGCTTGACATAAAGAAAGACTAACCTGCCAGGAAATACACATATCAGAGCTAGCTGTGGACACAGGCCAATAATCTCACAGTTCTGCTTCATGAAGGCTAGATCATGTTGCTATTTTACTACTATTTTTTGTGAAAAAGACCAAAAAATCCACGGTCTAAATCCGAGGCCTAAAGCCATATAAATTAAAGAAGAACAAAGATAATAATACAATCAAAAGGTGGAGATGGAGCCCTTGTGCACAGACCCACATGAATGACCAAGAATTTCCAAAATGAGGGAATCTATTGGTAAGTCAGTTTCAAAATATTTATTTAAATAAAAAATAAGAAGAAGTAAGGAAAGAAGGAGAGAAAGAGGGAAGAAGGGGGTAAGGAGGGAAAAAGGAAGGAACACGGAAGGCAACGACTTTAGTAATAACAGAATAGTTGAAGAGATTTGAGGCCACTGCCTGTGAAGGAGGAAGGAAAAATGAAAAAATAAATAGCTGAAAATATGAAATAAATTATAAATCCAGTTTCGGGGCTTAAAAAAAGACTTCAAAGAGGGGATACAAATAAGAGATAGCTGCCATTATATAAATTCAGATCATGAACAAATTTCCATTCAGTTAGTTTTAGTGGGGAGAAATACTCTGCAGTGGTGGCCAGAAAAGGAAATGTGTGTGTGCACCTGGAAATTTTACAGGACTAAGTTGAAAAGCTGGTTATTTAATAATCTGTGACCCAATTATACCTAAATGTACTTCTGATACTCTGTGCAGTGAAGGAAAGTGCACTAGCAAGGCAAGTAAGATGGAAGGGAGTGGAATGTGTTAACATTTAAGAAAATATAATTTCAACATGTATAATATTGATTTATTTAGGAAGGAGGAAGTTAATCTTTTAAAGTAACATGAAAAGTAAGTCAAACAAATTTTAGAAAACTAATAAGAGGCAGAATGCAGAATTCTACAGAACAAAATATTAAGTCCTTAAGGAAGCTATATTTAAAAAAAATAATGCAAGAGTCATCATACATAAATGTCCATTTTTTAAATTGTTCATGCATGTAAGAAAATACCACTTTTAAATATTCTTTAGGACCCCAAATAGCCAAAGCAATCTTGAGAAAGAAAAACGGAGCTGGAGGAATCAGGCTCCCAGACTTCTGACTATACTACAAAGCTACAGTAATCAAGACTGTATGGTACTGGCACAAAAACAGAAATACAGATCAATGGAACAGGATAGAAAGAAAATAAATTAATAAATATGTTTTAGAAATAACAAAAGGAATAGACTTCT
The DNA here is from genome assembly GCF_003031525.2 of Neophocaena asiaeorientalis asiaeorientalis. Classification (NCBI taxonomy): domain Eukaryota; kingdom Metazoa; phylum Chordata; class Mammalia; order Artiodactyla; family Phocoenidae; genus Neophocaena; species Neophocaena asiaeorientalis. Next base: position 2,784,978 of record NW_020173388.1, read on the forward strand.
GGAAATCTCCTTCTTTTGGAAGTGTTATTGAATTAAAATGAAATACTTTGTAATATAAGCAGAAATAACACCAAATAATCAACAATTTACTAAATATTTATTAAGTATTCATTATGTACCAATACACTACTAAGGCACTGGGGATCTAATAAATAACTTACTTAAATCCTTCTCAAACATTTCTCAAAGAATCTAATAGGAGAGAAAAGTCTCTAATGCACCAATCTTTGGTTTAATGTATAAAAAATGTGGGTCAGTTTTCCAATGCCCCCTCACATCTAATACTAAATATTTTTCTGCCATAGGAGAAACATTCATTCATGGTCCATAATCTATACCATTTTATCCATGTGAATTTCCAAACATGGTGGAGAATGTCAATCCAATAAGATAAAAGACTACTAGTCTCAGAAAAGTATCTTGTGAACAGAGCCCTGAAATGAGAACATTGGTCAGCTGCCCACTACAGGACTGTGCTAGTAACTAGCTGCATGGCATGCGATCTGTAGATTCTCAATAAAATAAATAACATATATAAAACTTCAGTTTCATTTTACAGGTAAAGAAAGCGGCCCAGAAATGTTCAGTGATTGAACTGAGATTAATAACCTGGGCCTGCGTATTTTCTACTTGCAATTTCATGGTACCTCTATTTTTCTTATCTGCTGTCAGCAATTTTTTTGAGTGAGAATTTCTTCAATTGTAACAAAATTCCAACGCAAGCTTCGGTAGAAAGAGATTTATTGTCTAAAGTAAAGTAAAAAGTCCAGGGGCAACAGGGATTCAGGCATGGCTAAATCCAGGGACTTGATTTATACTGTTTACTTGGTTATTACTCTTCAATCTCTGTAGCTCCATTCTCAGGCTGGTAATCCCCTCATAGTCACACATCAGACTCCAGCTGTTCTATCAAAATTCCTGGGATTTTATTTTAATGGATCAATATGGGTCATGTGGCAATTCTCAATATCTAAAACGTAGAGTCATCCTAACCCAAACCACATAGAATGAAGGTGGAGGAGGAATGGTTCTACCCAAGGAAGTTCAGGATGCTGATATCAGAAGACTGGAAAGTGGATGCTGGGCAGGCAAAAAAATCAACATCCATGCCACTCTTAAACAGCACTAACTACATATGTCTGCCATTTGTATCAAGATTTCATTAACTTTCATTTGATACCTTTATTCTTGGGTCTAATCTTTGCTTTGATTTATAAGGATTCACTCTGGAAAAGTTCCAGTAAAGACAAGTCTGCACAACATATATATAGCTGAGCAACTACTTTCAAGTATAATTTCTCTGAATTACAGAGGAAGTATACTTAAAATAAGCTTTCACATCTTTCATGTTCTCCAGATAGGAAAGTGGAGCTTCATCTTACACTTAGCTAGGCTAGTCAGATCTGAAAAGTGATGTGAGCTGGTTGAAGATTGGGAAGGTGAAGAAAAGGATGACTTTGCATTGATGATTCTTCTATCCACATGTCTACTCCTCTGGAAAGAAATAACTATTATCACTTTAAAAGGACCATGATGACTACCCACCCAGGACTACTTTCTGTGAGCATACTTACACCCAGGTGGCAAGAGCTATGATGAGGTCCACTTAGCATCCTGGGTAATTACCAGAGAACATGCGGTCCATGTGGTCCAAAAATAAAGAAACTGAAACAAGCTGGTGGCAGAGTCAGCAGTAAGTCTGTTCTGGCTCCCAATCATATGCTACTTCCATGGTCTGCTTTATCTGAGCCAACTCAGATGACTATGAACACTATAGGTTGCTCTTCACTGCGGTTACTGCTCAACTCTTTGTCATTTGCCTTCTCAAGTTTATTTTTGACATTTGGAGTTCAGCCATTTACGTACACAAAAATAAATCATTTTATAGGACATGAAACCAGCCCAGTAAGATGAGACTAGAGCTAAGAGTTCCAGATAACAATTCTCCACTCTAAGCTTTATTCTTTGTCTCACTTAAAAATAATGTTGGGGGTGGGTGGTGGCAGTGGGATGAATTGGGAGATAGGGATTGACATGTATACATTGACATGTATAATATGTATAAAATAGATAACTAATAAGAACCTGCTGCATAAAAAAAATTAAAAACAAAAAAAATCTTCAACTAGGAAAAATAAATAAAAATAATGTTGGAAAGTTTGAGGTTGTCAATTACATACCTTCATACTGTGGATTTGGAATCAGTTGAGAAACAGAGTGGGTGACTGGCTATCAAAGTACCACTTAATTGCTGGGAATGCCAGATTTGAAACTACACCTGGACCTGACCCTGTATAGTTTTCCTAACACTTTCCTTACAGAGCAAACCCATCTATCCTTTATAACACTGAGTTTCACTAGGAACAAACTTAACACATACAGGTAAAGAAGGAAAACACAAATGTATGAAGTACAGGCCAAGAGAATGAAAAAGGGCAACACGCATCACCAGGACCTCATCCAGAAGAATGCAAACTGTGGGTGTCCAATTCTTGCCACCTCAGTGAAAAGGTAAACCAGTTCTGGAAAACTAAGTAAAAGATGGAGAATGAAGATTGAAAAGGGGATCTGGCTTTAGATGGCTAACAAACACACACGGAGTCATAACGTAGGTCCTTCTTGGGCAATGAAATGGAAATTGCCTCATGAAAAATAAAGTCAGAAAAAAATGGGTTGTCTCCTAAAAAAAAAAAAAAGAAAGATAAGGGCTGCCATTTATTAAGCATCAAAGGTGTCAAGTACTTGAATTCTATTATTCACGAAAAGCCTTATGTTATTTTTATCCCTCTGTTAGAGATGAGGAAACTAAGTTTCAGAACATTTAACAAATCCTTTCTCTTACCACTGTATCACAATGCCCCTTGGAAGATTTTTATTATTGTTTTTTGCTGCCCAGCATTAAAATCCCTTTGAATTGAGGGAGTCCTGCCATTGTGTGAGATTTGGCTATAGGCAGGGGCCCCCCACTCCCAGTATGAAAATTGAAAAGACCAGACAATTGCTCTCCCTGAATGTATAACCTAGACTTGGCCAATCAAATGTTTGTACCTGGGACACTGACTCTAGATCAAATGATTTAAAAAAGAATCAGGAGGCAGTTTAGAGTTCATTAAGTGGTAATGGCAGCATCCTGTGCCTAGTGGCCAGAAGAAACACTTGATTTCTAGTAACTACTACCAGCTGTTCCTGTTGTGTGTGGATCATCTGTGGTTCAGGCCCACAGATTCACTTGATCCCTGCCTGTGATGGTCTGGATTATAGCTCAGCAAATATTTACTCCACCCACCTCCTGTCTTCCCACTGTAGGTCAAGAATACCTACCTCCCCACCTCACTGTTGTTTTCCTTGGCCATGTGACTTGCTTTGGTTACAAAGGAACATTAGCCAACGTGATGCACAAAGACAAACATGTGCTTGTGTAGTTTGGCTTGAGGCTTATGCTCCAGGGCATAAACTTCACAAAAAGATTATGCCCCAGGAAGCCTCTTCCCTTTCCCTGAGCCTGGGGAAAGACATACATGCAGTATACAGTATCCACCTCAGAGTCTGGAGCTAAGGAGCCCAGCCAACCTGCACTTCAAAGCGGAACTACCCAGTTGTACTAGTTTCCTGTGGCTGCTCTAGCACAAAGTTGGTATCTTTAAAACAACAAAAATTTATTCTCGGGCTTCCCTAGTGGCGCAGTGGTTGAGAGTCCGCCTGCCGATGCAGGGGACACGGGTTCGTACCCCGGTCCGGGAAGATCCCACATGCCGCGGAGCGGCTGGGCACGTGAGCCATGGCCGCTGAGCCTCTGCGTCCGGAGCCTGTGCTCCGCAACGGGAGAGGCCACAACAGTGAGAGGCCCGCGTACCGCAAAAAAAAAAAAAAAATTTATTCTCTTACTGTTCTGGAGGCCCTAGTAAGTTTCACTGGGCCAAAATCAAGGTATCAGCAGAGCCGTGCTCTATTCAGAAGCCTTAGGGGAGAATATATTCCCACCATTTCCAGCTTCTAGAGCTGCATTCCTTGGCTCCCTTCTCTCATCCTCAAAGCCAGTTGCACAGCACCTTCAAATCTTCTCTGTTGCCACTACACACCACCTTCTGCCTTCTGTGTCAAAGCCCCCTCTGCCTCCCTCTTATAAGGACATTTATGATTGCATTAAGGGCCCACTAGGATAATTCAGAATCATCTCCCATATCAAGAGCCTTAACTTAATCACATCTGCAAAGTCTCTTTTTCCACATAAGGTAACATTCACAGGCTACAAGGATTAGGACCTGGATATCTTGAGAGGGCCATGACTCAGCCTGCCACACCAGCTGAGTCCATCATGGACCCACCAAACCACAGTCAATCTGTAGACCCATGAGAGTGGGAATAAATGCTCATTGTTTTAAGCCCCTGAGCTTTGGGGTGGTTTATTATGCAACATTATTGTGGAAATAGCTGATTAACTCATGGCTCATTTTCTGAAGCCTTCCCTTGATTTTCTGAGCCACTAGGCATCTCCAATAAATTCCTATTGTGCTTATTAAATGAATTAGAATCAGTTTTTATTAATTGCAATCCAAACAACCTATCTGATATTTACTAACCATACAACTTTGAGAAACTCAGAGTAGAATACCAAATAATAATACTGAGAACATAAAACTTAAACTGGATGTTTTTCTTAGTACTTACACCATAAAGATCTGTTTGGAGAAAACTGACAAAATAGAGAAAGTAGAGGAGGGATATTTAGATGACTTGAAGCACTTTAAGTGGATAACACTTCTTTTCTAATCAAAGGAAACTAAATCAAAACCCTAACCTTCAGGTAAAAGAGATAAGTAATTAAGATGGGTGTTTTAACACAGAGAGCAGTTGTTTAAATGATTAAAATAGTGCATGCTGTCCCAAAGAGGCAATGACAAGAACTCTGACAAGACTACTGAATCAAACTGGCATTTTTTTTTTAACTTTAACTCCTAGTCATTTCTATCCAGAAGAGATTCCACAGGTCAGAGAAGTGGCAATGAATTAATGTCATAAAAAAGGTATAGAGACAGCAGGAAATTGCAGACCATTAGTTAAGGCCAGTGATTCTTTGCCCTCATTTTACATCTTAAACAAAGTAAAAAAGGACAATAGATGGAAGGTAACTTTAAAATGTGCTGCTCTGTAAAAGGCCAGCCAACAGAGCTTCAGGACATTTATTTGAAGTCAGGACATTAGTGCCAGGGTGAATAAAGGGAATGCAATAGGTTTACATTTTGACAAAGGGGCCTGACAGATCTATATCAAAAGAAGAAGGTCCAAGAGACAGAGTGATGGGAAAATAGGAAGTGGAATTAAAACTTGGCTTCCAGGAAGATAAAAAGCAATGATAACTTGGAGCACTTCCAAGGTAACGTGGGAGTAATGTGTTGGGGTGAGGAGCAAGCTAGAGCAAAGGCAGCTCCCATATTGGGTGGATATAAGCAACAGAGATTCCCCCAGTAGAAGACCTGTGTCTGCCTTCTTGAAAACAAAGATCTGCAACATTTCACTGGAAGAATCCCAGCTCTTCTTTCTTGAACAAATTACTTAGAATAGAAAGGTCTTCTAAAGGACTTTTTTTTTTGAATTTTTCAATTTTATTTATTTTTTTTATAAAGCAGGTTCTTATTAGTCATCAATTTTATACACATCAGTGTATACGTGTCAATCCCAATCACTCAATTCATCACACCACCATCCCCACCCCCCCGCGGCTTTCCCCCGTTGGTGTCCATACATTTGTTCTCTACGTCTGTGTCTCAACTTCTGCCCTGCAAACCAGTTCATCTGTACCATTTTTCTAGGTTCCACATACATGTGTTAATATACGATATTTGTTTTTCTCTTTCTAACTTACTTCACTTCTGACAAATGAACTAAGCTGATGTGGACGGGTCCCTTCCTCTAAAAAAAGGTAGAAATTCTGGATAAAATATGACCCAAAAAATGATGCATAACTGAGTTTGAAATATAGGAATAAAAATATCCAGGTGATCAAAAACAAAAGGAGATTTCACAGAGCACGAAGTATGAGCTAATCTCAGAACCTTCCAGCAGAGCTGTGCTCCTGGGTGTGGGTCTTAGGTCCAGGGGTAGGATGTGGCAAGGGTCCCAAAAGGCAGAGAAGCTAGAACTGGGCCCCTGCATTAGTCCACAAGCTTCAAAGCACATCGATAGGAAAAAATATATATTAAAAATTATCTCTTAAATGGCCACCACTTAACCATCTGGCCAGATAAACCAAAGTTCTTCATTACCTTTGCAAACCTACTGACTAATGCCCCTGTCTTGACTAGTAAGTAATTCCCTGCTACACCCATATGCTTCTGCTTTCATTGGTTGCTATGCCTACAAAGGGTAAATAGCACTGGTTCCTAAGCCTGTCACTGCCCGAGTACTTGTAACTTTAACTCCATAATTTAATTAAATATTAAGGTAACTGATGTAATGTGAGTATATAAGAGAGGGACTTATTGTTTCTATAGAAACAGCTTGAATTCTTTGGAAATTTCAACAAAGGTGAGTTGCTAAAAATATTGCTATCAAATTAGCTATAATTACAAAACTGTAAGACCATCAGGGAGTCTTAAAAATTTAGAAGAATTCTGCTATAAGATTGCTAAACCACTATTTTTAAGCTTCACTCTACTACAAGTCCTTTAAAGAAAGTAGAATCAAAGATGATACATTATGGATGTCAGAGAAATCAATACCTGGCAAATTAAAGTATATTTGCCACGTTTTAAGGTAAAATAAATATTTAAATGTTTATTTTTTTTAATTCTCTACTTTAACACATGATGGAAATCCTTATTTTAAAAATATTTTTTTTAAGTACTCATAGCCAGAGGATCTAAACAGACATCTTTCCAAAGAAGACATACAGATGGTCAACAGGCACGTGAAAAGATGCTCAACATCACTAATCATCAGGGAAATGCAAATCAAAACAATGAGATATACTTCACATCTGTCAGAATCGCTACTATCAAGAAGACAACAAAGAACAAGTGTTGGTGAGGATGTGGAGAAAAGGGAGCCCTCATGCACTGTTTGTGGGATGGTAAATTGATGCAGCCACAATGGAAAACAGTATGGAGATTCCTCAAAAAATTAAAAATAGAACTGCTATATGATCCAGCAATTCCACTCCTGGGTATTTATCCAAAGAAGACAAAAACGCTAATTCAGAAAGATATATTCACCCTTATGTTCACCATTGCATTATTTACAATATCCAAGATATGGAAGCAACCCAAGTGCCCATCAATAGATGCATAGATAAAGAAGATGTAGCATATATATACACAATGGAATATACCCCAGCCATAAAAAAGAATGAACTCTTGGGCTTCCCTGGTGGCGTAGTGGTTGAGAGTCCGCCTGCCGATGCAGGGGACACGGGTTCGTGCCTGGTCCGGGAAGATCCCACATGCCGCAGAGCGGCTGGGTCCGTGAGCCATGGCCACTGAGCCTGCACGTCCGGAGCCTGTGCTCCGCAATGTGGGAGCACTGTTGTGGCAGAGGCCACAACAGTGAGAGGCCCGCGTACCGCAAAAAAAAAAAAAGAAAGAACTCTTGCCATTCGTAACAACACAGATGGACCTAGAGAATATTAGGCTAAGTGAAATAAGTCAGAGAAAGACAAACAGTGTATGATTTTACTTACAGTGGAATCTAAAAAACAAATGAACAAACATAACAAGACAGAAACAGAGTTAGAGATACAGAGAACAAAAACAGGCAGTTACCAGAAGAGAGGGACATGGGGGGAGGAAATAAATAGGCAAGGGAGATGAAGAGGCACAAATTTCCACTTGCAAAACAAATGAGTCACGTATATGAAATACACAGTGTGGGGAATATAGTCATAACTAAGCAATATCTTTGTGGAGACATATTGTAACCAGACATTGGTAATCATTTTGAAATATACAGAAAAAAACACTATGTTTTGAACAGGAACTAACATAGAATTGTAGGTCAATTATACTTCAAAACAAATAAACAAACAAACTCATAGAAAGAGATCAGACTTGTGGTTACAAGAGGCAGGGAGTAGGGAGAGGGGGAATTGGATGAAGGCAGCCAAAATGTACTACAAACTTCCAGTTATAAGATAAATAAGTAATAGGGATACACAACATGATAAATGTAATCAACACTGCTGCGCATTATACATGAAAGCTGGTTGTTAAGAGAGTAAATCCTAAGAGTTCGCATCACAAAAATTTTCTCCTATTTCTTTCATGTTGTATCTATATGAGATGTCGGATGTTTACTACACTTACTGTGGTGATCATTTCATGATGTATATAAGTTAAATCATTATGCTGTACACCTTAAACTTATAGTGCTGTATGTCAATTATATCTCAATAAAACCAGAAGAAAAAATATTTTAATAAAATAAAATAAAAATACCTATGGCTGAATCTATTTTTAAATGGAGGTCATAAGAGGTCATAAGACTATATTGTACTAAACTGATTTCTGACTAGGAAAAGTCATTCAAATATTTTGGGCAATTTTTAAAATCCACAAAGTGAAGGGAGTAGAAAAGATAATTTCTAAGGATGCCTCCAATTGGTATATTCTATGGTGTTATTATTCCCCTTTCCCCTTTGGAAAACAACTGAGACTGGGGTTAAATTTAAGTAAAGAACCTGATCTTCCTGGCAAAGGAACTTCCCTTTGGCTGTCAATACAACCCAGCAAATAACAGAGAGTTCACCTGGAAATAAAACATATTCAAGTAAATGAAAGAACTAACTTAAACACACGAATCCAGGAAATGCAGAGTAAAGATTGAAAACCTGCCCTGGTACCCAGCATTAAGTAAAGCTTTTTGTCTTTTTTTCCCCACTACAACAGTGCCAATTAAGAATAGAGTGTCAGATTCCATATATATGTGTTAGCATACGGTATTTGTTTTTCTCTTTCTGACTTACTTCACTCTGTATGACAGATATGTATAGCTGATTCACTTTGTTATAAAGCAGAAACTGACACAGCATTGTAAGGCAATTATACTCCAATAAAGATGTTAAAAAAATAAATAAAAATAAATTTAAAAAAAATAAATAAATAAATAAATAAATTTAAAAAAATAAAAAAGAATAGAGTGTCAGCTGAGAGAGGTGTATAATGGAAGATGCCGGCAGATTCTTAACTCTTAACAGCCAGAAGAGAGTAGATTTAATAAGGTGTCTGGAAGCAAAGGAATTTTTTAAGGAATGGAGAGAACGGGGAAATTACTAAACAAAATGAGATGAGCTGTAGGTAGGGATGGGAAACCTGATAAGGGAGTCCTGAGACTGACAGAAAGCCTAATCAAATCATGCTATAAGCAAGATCCCCTGCCTCATTGTGGACCCTACTACATCCCCCCCTGGCTCATTTCTGGCTGAACTATGTCCTACCCCAGAAGCCAGTGACCTAGCTGTGAGTCTACCCCTGGCCCCCTCCCTAGGGCTTTGCCCTGTGTGCACACAGAGGAAATGCCCATGTGATAAAGACATTTAAAAATAAAGTCATATATAATGTAGTGCCTTCTAAAGTCTCTTCAGCATGAGTCAGGTCAAATTAAGTAAAGAAGGCATCTCAAGTGGAACATCAAACCAAAAGAAACTTTGACTGGTATTATGCAATATGATCACCCTGAAATATAGTGCGATTCCTCCCTGATCCTACTTTGGGGATTTGTCTTTTACTTTTTATTATGGAAAATTTTAAGCAAGCCAAAAGTACAAAGAATAGGAAAACGAGCCTTCATGTAACCACCATCCTACTTCCATAATTATCAATATATATCTAATCCTGTTTTATCTGCATACCTCCCCATATCCCCCTTTCCTCTACTGGATTATTTTAAATCAAATACACACAGCAAATTGTTTCAACCCAGGGTATTTTGGCATGTATCTCTAAAAGACTTCTATATTTCTTAATATAACCACAATATCACTATCATACCTCAAAACATAACATTTAACTCCTTAATCATAAAATTCAGTCAGTGTTCAAACTTCTTTGGGGCATGTTTTAGATAAATAAGGTCAGGCAATAGAGGACAAGCTGAGAGCACTACCAATTAATGCTAAAGAATAATAATAGTAATAGTAAAATAAAACAACCAACCTTGAGACTCGGAGACGATCACATCATAAACGTTCCCTAAGCCAACAAACAGCCTACAGTCAGCAGCCAGGCAACACCACCTCCTGCCTCCTTCTGCACATGCCCTCAACCCCTCAACTGAAGTTTATTCTGCCATGGCTTATCTTCTCCTTTGAGGCCACTGCATATGATACTTATTTTACAAGCAATCTGACCTGTATAAAAAACTGAGGAGAAGACCCCATATTAACTCCCGCAGCACTATAGCAAGGCTTAGATTTTGTCACCCAGAAAGACTGGTGTTAAACAGGTCCAGTCACAGAGCACTAAATAGGACTGCTTGAAAGGACCCAATTGCATAAACCATGATGAACCTGAGAAGCAATGAAGATGAAAGAATGACTCTTGGTGAATGAGTAATGATGAAGAAAAAGGGCTCTTGAGTTGGACCATCTGGGTTCTAATCCCAGCTCTCCGCTTACATTCTGAGTAACCTTAAGCAAACTGCTTATTATTATATTTGTACCTTGATTTCCTCAAATTTTATTAAGTGAGGTCAATAACAGGATCTATCTCATAGACCAATTTTGAGAATTAAAAGGGATAATGCTAAAACTGGGACAGTACCGGGCAAACTGGTTGGTTGATTACCCTATAAAAGAGTATCTAGTATAAAGAAAGTGCTCAATAAATATTAACACTAACCAGTGGTAGCAGTAATTGAGGTAGAAGTAGTGTTTTAGTTCCTAATCAAAGGAGATAGTAATAGCTAATTTCTCAAACAACTCCAAAATATAATTTACTTTTTCTATAAGTGGTGATTTACCCAAATCTAGAAGTATTCGAACACACTGGACTTGTTCCATGGTTCCCAAACCTAACTGAGCATCAGACTTTTCCATGGAGTTTCCTTAGAATACCGATGCTTGAGTCCCTTGAATTAACATATTTCATTTGGGATATGGGGATCTATATTCTTGTTAAAGTTCCTTGGTTGATTCCAATCAGTAGTCAGATCTTGACTACTTCCAAAATTTTCTCTAATCCTCAAGTTTTAGGATTCCAAGATTTCTCAAATTCTCTCATTTCAAAGCAAATATATATATATATAGACATAAATATATACATATATATACACATATATATGTGTGTGTGTGTGTGTGTGTGTGTGTGTGTGTGTGTGTATATGTATGTATATATTCCCAGGAGGACCAAACAGATTAAGTCTTAAAGCTTCCCAAAACTGAAACAGAACTTTACCTGAGCATTTTGAGGATGTTTTGTAGGTTTTGAGGTGGGGTTTTTTTTCTTTTTTTTCATTGGGTAAAGTGAAAAATCACACCATCTGCTTCTGGCTCTCTGGAAAATTTATCCAAGGCAATGAAATCATATTAGAAAAAATGAGTAACTGACTGCCTGATTCTTCTGACAACTGACACAACTCTGTCCTGTTCTCAAGCCTGTAGCAAGAGACTGGCTGTGACACTGGAGACAGTGGTGAATGTTTCAGCAGCTGTCTTGCCTTCAGGGAAACGGAGAGGTGTTAAGTGATTTATACCAGGTCACACAGCAAGCCAGGGGGCAGTGACAGAAATAGGATCTGCCTCTCCTGCTTGGCAGTCTGTGGTCCACGTATTACACCCTGAGGATATGGAAGCAAGGCCCCTCGTCTGAGCAAAGGAGGAGATAGAGAGACTTCCATTTAGAGGTTCATAAATGCCACTCTGAAAGGAGGAAGAAAATTCCCCTTTCATGCTCAATCAAGCCTAAACCAAGGTGAGGGAATGAGGAAATGTTATTTATTTTTATAAGATTAAAAACTGCGGAATTTACTCCCTTCCTGTCAGTACCACAGAGGGGCTTCTTTTCCTAATCATTTTTCATGCCTGGTCTCACACAGTGCTGCTTCGAAGGCAGAATGGGGCAAAAAGATAGTGGTTTTTCCTGTATCTGGCCTAGAAAAAAGGGTTTTTTTGTTTTCTTTATAAAGCCATATAGTATTTGAGTTGATTATATTTCTGAGTGCATGGCTCAATGCAGTAACTTCAAAGATATAACAGGTAAAGTACTAAATGTCACTGAAGGGCCCCCAAAAAAAGATAACTTCTTTTCCCCAAAATCTTATCCTATTCCTAAGAAATAATTCAATCTGTTTAGGCTGAAGCTGTGTGTAGTTACATATTTCTATGTAAAATATTTTCATCTTTTTCACATCTATCTTTCTGACATGCAGTTAATTGATTCCTCAAGGGTAAGAATCAAGCTTACTTTTATACACATGCATGCACGCACACACACTCACATACACACACACACAGCTTCATAGAACCCACTACAGCGTTCCACCCTCAGGGTACTCAATTAATATTTTCCGATTATTCGATTATAGAAATTAATATATTAAATAATTTATATATTTAACTATATTAAAAGAAATATAGGTTGGACAGCAATAAATAGGTGTTATGGACTGAGGGCATGATGGAGGAGGGAAACTGCCACTTACTTACCTTTTACACTTCAAAAATTGGGTAAAATAATGGTAGAACTATCGATGGGGTTTTCTATGTTTTTCTATATTCTTAACATGTATATAACGGACATCTGTTAGCTTCATAATGCAAAAAAGAAATAAATGTTTACAAAGCTGCCAAGTATGAATCATAGTACACAAACATAAATATACAAGAAATATTTATTTAATATTTATTTTCTATAACTCAACTTACATTCTGACTCTACAGTCCCTTTTCACTGGACAGGTAGAAATTTTAACCTCAACCCTTCCCCTGGTGCCAGGGAAATGAAGGAAGTGAGGGGACACCAGTCCACACCAGCTGGACCTATGTTTATTTCTTACAGCACAGTAGTGATCTCCCTCCAACAAGTCAGGGTTGAGCCTTGAAGATGCGGTTGAGATTCTAGGGATGGGGAGGGGAATGAAAAAAACAAGGCAGGGACATGGGTATGGTGGAAGGAGGGGAAAGAAGAGGAAAGAACACCAGAGAGACTCCCAGGCTCCCATCTAAAGCACAGTCCACAAAAACAATCTCGCCTTTAGATGACCATGAACACACAAAATCCTGAAGTGAAGATGGTACAAAGGATCTGTACCATCCTTTTTACCATCTTCTACTATTTGATCTTTCCTCTCAGTGATCCTTCCCTCCATGTGGGGATCTCATCAGAAGGAATTCCAGAAAATCATGCTCTCCCTAGATTCCTTCCGTTTCCCTCAACTCTTTAAGGTCCACTTTCATCTCATGTTCATTTGGATATACTCTGCAATGTCCTTGAAATCATGAATATCAATTAAGGCTCTGTCCTTGTTGAGAAGAGGAAGAACTTAACAGTTCACCAAAGGAAAAACCTTAGATCTTTAACATTTTTTTACAGTTGAACAAGATAAATATTTATCATGCTAGTTTTGACTGCCTCTTGTCCTGGTTCGACTTGGATGCATGTTATGCAGTCACTCTTTCTTTACTGTGATTAACAAAGACCTTCTTTCCACCAAGAAGAAGGGGTAGAAAAATTCCATCCTGCCTCAAACAGACAGAAAAGAAGTGGAAGATAAGGAAGTTAGTTGCCTACTTTTTACCCAGTGCTTTATGAAACAGAGGTGATTAACACATTAGCATGTTCTCAAGGAGCTCATCATCTAGTAGAAAAGATAGACACAAATACCTAGCTGTAATATAAAAAGAATTTATAAATTGAAAAAGAATTTTTAAATTGCAGTGGAATCACAGATTAGTTATTTCTGCCTGAAAGCATCCGAAAAGACTTTATAGAGGAGTGACATCTCAACCAAACCTTCAAGCGTAACTTGGAGACGGGCAAGTAAAGACAACAAATCATATGTGCAAAGCATAAAAGGATGAAACAATACGACATGTTTATAGACACTCAGGTAGAACAGTGTGTCTAAAATACAGAGGTGATCAGAGAGAGAAAGACAGATTTTGACCAGATTTAATGTAAGTGATCCCTGTACAACTGGGCAGTTCTGAAGTCTCATAAAATAGTTCATCATAAAAGCCTTGCCTAATCCCAAAGTAGGGACATCTAGAGCTAAGATGTGAACTGGAATTATATCCCAAAGTCAAAGAGCAAAGAAATATTTATGAATATGTGCATAAATGGCTGACCTGCCTCCTGTCTGTTCAGGAACACACTACCTCTTATTTGCTCCTCATTTTTCCCTCTCCCTGAACTAAAGAATGTCTTTCCAACTCACTCTCCATACCCTCTCAAGCCAACTATCCCTCCTCCAAAGGATGAATTTAAGTTCAACATCCACATCCTTATTAGAGAAAGTAGGAATGGTCTTTCACTTTTATTTTTCCCTTCAATTTGGTAATGATGAGATTGGAAGAAACTGCTCCTGCAATAGGTATTGATGTCTCCTCTGCCTTTATATTCAGTTTCTAACAATTGCAGTCAAAGCCCAATAGCCAGAGAATTAGGACTAGAAGAGCCAAGCATCTAGTTGTATGAATGTTCATGCCAGTTCAATATCTGATATTCTTTTTTTCTGAAATACTGGAATGTTTGCCACAAAATCAATAAGCTTTTGTGAAGGGAAAAAGCTAAAAACATTACAGAGTTAAGTACTAATTGGAGGGAGCAAACTGATGTTGACGGCAAGGTTCTCTCAAGAAACACGGTGTTCCTCTTATAAGATCCAACCACTGCTGGTTTCTCACATACATTTGTGCTTGTGTGTCATAAGCATGGATGTTTTAAATTTAGAGGTAGAGAAACTATTTTTTTATTATTTTGTATATTTGTTTTTTATGAATTTATAACTTTACTGCCATGTCCTAATCTCTACTTGAACCTCTCTTGGAGAAATGAGGGAGTGGCCCCTGGGAGAATATGGAGAAAGCTATGTGTTGCTTGGTAATTCAACCTTCCTGATTTTTCCACAACTGATTTATCCTTGGACCAAGAGCATTTTCAGCTGATTCCTGTTGTAAGCAGAATTAACTTACCCAGGTTTGAGAGCATTCTCATTTTCCCATAATAATTAAAATAATTTTTATCAAGGAAACTAAGACTTTAGAAAAGGTAAAAAGAACATTATTTAAAACTAAGAAAAGCTTTTAAGGGCTGCTGATTGAAGGTTTGTAAGTAACTGCTAACCAGCTCTTATTAAGCAAAGTGTTGGAAAAAAATTTTGGAGAGAGTAGCAGCAAAAATCTTAAAAACAGGAAAGCCTTTACTCACCATAAAAATTGTTGAACACAGAAATATCCTCCCTAATGTAGCCAGCTCAGTTGAGTACATTTCCATTTTATCTAAGAATGTGCCTCAAATGGGTAAACAAAATCCTGAATGTAAAGCATTTCTGATTTCCTCTTTCTTCTTGGTAATTTGTTTTTATATGAAATACCTCTATGATTGTACAAATACAAAATAACAATTGCAACAATAGAAGAAACTGGTCATCTCAACATGCCATGTCTCTGATATAGTACAGACACAACAAACTGTCCAGCAAGCTCTGGAGAGCAGCTGACAACTGCCAACAATCCTAAAATAGGCCAGGCACTGCTACCATTATAGAACAAAGCAATAATTCAGAAAGTATTGGAGTGATGTAAAATAAAATCTTTGAAATGCAGAAAGCAGTATATTTAATCATGAGTGATTCCTGTTCAACTGCACATGAATATTTATAGTAACTTTATTCATAATTTCCAAAACTTGGAAGCAACCAAGATGTCCTTCAGTATGTGAATGGATAAACTGTGATACATCTGGACAATGGAATATTATTCAAAGCTAAAAAGAAATTAACTGTTAAGCCACAAAAAGACATGGAGGAATCTTAAATGCATATTACTAAATAAAAGAAGCCAACATGAACCTGAAAAGTCTACAGTCTCTATGGTTTCACTATATGATATCCTGAAAAAGGCAAAACTTTGGAGACAGTAAAAAAAAAAAACAAAAAAAATAAGTCATTTTCAGGAGTTAGGCGAGAGGGAAGGATAAATAAGCGGAGCACAGGGTATTTGGGAGGCAGTAAAACTATTCTGTATAATACTATAATGGTAGATACATGTCATTATACATTTGTCAAAACCTATAGAATGTACAATACAAAGAATGAACCCTAGTGTAAACTATGGATTTGGGGTGATAATGATGTGTCAGTGTAGGTTGATCCATTATAACAAATGTACCACTCTAGGTACATGATGATGGGAGAGGTTGTGCATGTGTAGGGAAAGGAGATATACAGAACTCTCTATACTTTCTGCTCAATTTTGCTGTGAACCTAACAGTGCTCTAAAAATATTGTGTATTAATTTTTTTATTAATTTTGGAGTATAGTGGCTTTACAATGTTGTGTTAGTTTCTGCGGTAGAGCAAAGTGAATCAGGTATACATATGTCCACTCTTTTTTAGATTTCCTTTCCATTTAGGTCACCACAGATCACTGAGTAGTGTTTCCTGGGCTATACAGTAGGTTCTCATTAGTTATCTACTTTATACATAGCAGTGTATATATGTCAATCCCAATCTCCCAATTCGTCCCACCCTACCCTTCCCCCCTGGGAAACCATAAATTTGATCTCTACATCTGTGACTATATTTCTGCTTTGCCAATAAGTTCATCTGTACCATTTTTCTGGATTCCACATATAAGTGATATTATATGGTATTTGTTTTTCTCCTGATTTATTTCACTTTAAATGACAATCTCTAGGTCCATCCACATCTCTGCAAATGGCACTATTTTGTTCCTTTTTCTGGGTGAGTAATATTGCATTGTATATATGTACCACATCTTCTTTATCCATTCCTCTGTTGATGGACATTTAGGTTGCTTCCATATCCTGGCTATTGTAAACAGTGCTGCAATGAACATCAGGGTGCACTCAAACTTTCAAATTATGGTTTTCTCCAGATATATGCCTAGGAGTAGAATTGTTGCCTCATATGGTAGCTCTATTTTTAGTTTTTTAAGGAACGTCCATACTGCTCTCTATAGTGGCTGTACCAATTTACATTCCCACCAACAGTGTAGGAGGGTTCCCTTTTCTCTATACTCTCTCCAGCATTTACTGTTTGTAGATTTTTTGATGATGGCCATTCTGACCAGTGTGAGGTGATACCTCATTGTAGTTTTGATTTGCATTTCTCTAATAATTAGTGATGTTGAACATCTTTTCATGTGTTTGTTGACCATCTGTATGTCTTCTTTGGAAAAATGTCTATCTAGATCTTACCCCCATTTTTTGACCGGGTTATTCGTTTCTTAGATAATTTTTTATTTTTTTTAACTTTTTATTTTATATTGGAGTATAGCCAATTAACAATGTTGTGATAGCTTCAGGTGCACAGCAAACGGACTCAGCCATACATATACATGTATCCATTCTCCCCCAAAGTCCCCTCCAACCAGGCTGCTACATAACATTGAGCAGAGGTCCCTGTGCTATACAGTAAGTCCTTGTTGGTTATCCATTTTAAACATAGCAGTGTGTACATGTCCATCCCAAACTCCCTGACTATCCCTTCCCCCCAGTAACCATAAGTTCATTCTCTAAGTCTGTGAGTCTGTTTCTGTTTTGTAAATAAGTTCATTTGTATCTTTTTTTTTAGATTCCACCCATAAAAGATATCATATGATATTTGTCTTTCTCTGATTTTTTAAACCTCCAGGAGTATAACTGGCTTTAGGAATAGCTGATTACAAAGTTTCAACCGATGTCCTACGACCAGGTTTCTCTCACTCTCCAATTCCTTGTTCTACTGCCTCTGTGCTGACTCCATTCTCAGACCCCACTTGTTACGATGATGGCTGCCTCAGACTCTCCATCCCTACCAGTGGAAATGAAGATCTGCTTCTAGGCCAGTATAAAAAGCACGATGAGATGACATTACCCATCCTGAATCAATGTGGCCAGGTCTGGAACATGTATTGGGAATGGAGGCAGTTCTGGAAACTTGTGGACTGAGATGGGAAGGGATGAGCCCAAACAAAATCTGGGGGCTGTTACCAAAACAGGGCCAATACATGCTGGACAGGTAAAAATAACAAAAACCCACTACACCTTGCTCATCTTCAACTTTGGAAACCCAAAGTGGAACTGAAGAGAAAGGTTCAACAAGGACACTGTGAAAGAAGAGAACCCAAATATGCAGCCAGTCCATAACACGCATGGCAAGAGATGGGTGATAGTCAAACCTTTAACAACCAGTATGGTACAGGGACTGACAACTCAGAATGAATGCCAGCTGTTATGTCTATCACTGGGAACTGGCACGTATCAGTCCTGCCTAAGTGACACTGTGCAATTTGTCAGGCTGGGGTTGATGGATTTGATACTTAGGAGTCTCCAAACCAAACAAAAAGGAACATTTTAAAAGCTTAAAGAAGGAAAGGAGAAAGCAAAGGGGGGAAGGACACAGATAATCTTATACAACTAATTCTTTTTAAAATACTTAAAATAATTCAAATTCAAGATTAGTATTTTTCACAGTCATTTATTCCTACCATCCACTGGTAAGCAATTCAATTCTCTTATCCTTTCCTTCATTTTCCTTTCAAATCTGGAAATCATAAAGGCCAGACACATCTAATTAAATAAGAAATTTAACATTAGAGTTGACAAGGGATGATGGTGCCTTACATAGTTCCAGTTTCCCAAGCAAATATTCACAGGGAGCATAGAGCACGTTTTCTATAATTTTTTACATGAGCAAATGATTCCCTAAGGTGATTACTCCAGATACCACCCCTGCTGAATGTGTACACATGAAATTACATCAAAACTGAATTTTGTTAAATCTAGCCATGTTTCAAAAGTAGTCCAAACACAAATCCTTCCTAGTAAAAAGCAAAATGTAATTTTATAAAGCAAACTGGAATCCTGTGTTTTGGTCACCTAATTTACAAAGGGTCATCATAAGGGATCAGAGAGGAATAACCATTTATTGGGGGTTGGCCTACTTGCCTAGCATTGTACTGATAAAGAGAGAGGATACCAAAAGAAATAGAAAAACATGTTTCCTGCTGTTAAAGAGCTCACAACTTTATTAGGGACTCAAGTCCTTTACACAAATGGGCATTTAAAGGAGAAAATAGAAATATATAAGAGCAATATATGTGCTAAGTGGTGTAATACATCCAGTAAGGGCCAGAGAGACCAGAGAGAAAAAGATTTCTGCTCATGAAATGCTTCAGCAATCTCCGATAAAAGCGTGTGATCAACACATAGCCAGCATCCACTCACAGAGGCAGTAGACTCCAAATTACCCCCCTGGGACTGTGGGCTTTAATCTCAGACCTGTCACCATCTCCCTCTTCCACCTTTGGAAAGTTACCTCACATCTCGCTGCCTTCCCTGCAAAATGGGGGCAGCAATCCAACCCTATTCTTCAGGGCTGGTAAAGAATGAATAATAAAGACATGGTAAACTCAGTAAAAACTGAGGGCCTAATGAATCCTGATTAGTTAGTGTCCAGCCCCAAATGGTATACCACATGGAGCATATGGTACCTCGGTTTGTAGACGGTTATGTATCACCAATTTGGTTGCATTTGTCAGAGAGGTGAAAGGGTCTGCTTACACAGTCTGTTACTAATTACCGTGAAGGATATTTGCAATGTTGAAATGCAGATAATTTCTCGGATTAAGTGCAGACATCTGCCCCCATTGTAATATGAGAGCATAACTGTCATCAGCCAAACCATGTTTTTCTTACGATGAAATGGAAGAATGAAGTACCACAATTAAATATTTTTACCAACACAGTGATTAAAGGGATATTTATGCTGCAGGGGTGGTTTCTAAATCAATTTTGTGTGCTTTCATCTTATTATGCAAGTCATATGGGGGAAGTGCAGTATTTTTTTATATACAAACTTACTTTTTTACAAAAACCTTATTTAAAAAAGTGTTTTTTGGAAGCCATGTTCATAATAGCTTTGAGGTTGTCTTTCCTTTATCTTCGCTGTTGTTGTCATTGTTGTTAATATTAAATATATACAAATGAATATTTATAATGTTCAAGGAATAAAGGATAACAAGGAAATGACCAACCATGTAACCACCACCCAGCTTAAAGAAATACAGCATCAGCTTCATGCTTCCTGTGTACTTCTCCTTAAACTCAACCCCCGAACCACTATTCTACATTATGTATTAATCAATTTCTTGTCATTATAGCTTCATATATATGTGTGTATCCCTAAGAAATGTTATATAATTTTCCGTGTTTTTGGACCTTATACAAAAGGAATACAAAGCATGTATTCCTCTGCAATCTGTTGGTTGTTCGTGTTTTTTTTCCATTTGACATTAAATCCATAAGATGCATCCCGTTGACACAAATAGCAGTGGTTCATTCATTTTCACTGCTATATAGTACTGCTGTATTGAAGTGTGAGTATTTGGTATTATGGACTTTGCTGGTATGAACATTCTTTTCTGTGTCTCCCAGAGAACATGTATGAGAGTTTCTCCAGAAAAGAGCTTTCTAGATAAGACTCCACCCATCAGTGGGTAAGTTTGGTGAGTCTCAACTAACAGTTTAGATTAGAATAAAAAATATCATAAACTCAAAATGGCTTAAAGACTTAAATATAAGACAAGACACTATAAAACTCCTAGAAGAGAACATAAGCAAAACGTTCTCTGACATAAATTATCCTGAAACAGAGCAGGACCCTATGGTCCTTGCCCCACCATGTCCTTCGCCTGCCTTTTGTCCGTGGAAAAACTTTAGCCAAAGTTTAATCAGAGAAGTGAGAAAACTGCAGAAGCAAAGAAAAGCAGTCCAACAAGACTAAATAACTGGTTTAGTCATTAAGCAAAGTCAAGGACCTTCTGTTCTGATGCCGAAAGCTCAGCTTCTCTGTAAATCAGTGCCGAATCAAATCTCGGAGACAGCACTTTGGATGAAGCAGAAAAGGATAGCTTTATTACTTTGCCAGGCAAAGGGAGACACAGCGGGCTCCTGCCTCGAAAAACTATGTCCCCCTTGGAGAGGATAGTGAGAGGTTTCATAGTACGGTTCAAAGAGGGCATGATCAGCTCGTGGACATTCTGCTGATGGGTTGGTGGTGAGGTAAGCAGAAGTCAGCACCATCAACCTTCAGGTTCTAACTAGTCTGGGGTCTACATGCTTGTGGGCAGCATACCATCATTAATCATTAACTTCTCCCACCTGGAGGGGGTTTCAGTATCTGCAAAACAGCTCAAAGATATTGTTGTGTTTATCTGTTGATGCGGAACCAGGACCTTGCCCCAAGCCTGCAACTGTTGTTTCTCTTGGCTGTATGTTTCTCCCTGTTCTGGCATCCCCTCCCTTCCCTAATTAACAACTGCTTGAATCTGCCTGTTGGAACTCAGGGAAGGTCATGGAGGCTGAGTGAAGGCATTTTCCCTCTAATCAAAGAAATGAGGGACACAGAACAGCTTTGTGCCCAGGAGCCCCATAGGGCCCTGCTCGGTATCAGTTCCTCCTCAAGGGCTATAGATAATATTCTGAGCCGTAGCCTGTGAGCTGTCTTATATATACTGAAACCCCCACCAGGTGGAAAAAGTTAACTACATGATGATCAGCCTGTAGCCATGACATAAGCTGCCACAATTCTGAAAACTGGCCTCAAGGAAATGGGAAAAAACCAACCCTGGAACTGAAGATTAACTGTACTTAAAACAATCAAGATGACGCTGGTCAGACCACCGCATAACCAATTTCAAGATGACTGTCAGAGCTGACTGGGCTGTTTCTGCATGTAGACCCCTCTCTCCATCTATAAAAGCTCTAGCCCACTGATTCTTTGGACAGGAGTCCACCCTCACCCCCTCTCCCCCCCTCCCCTCTCTCAGTTGCCGGCATCCAAAATAAAGCAAACTTTCCTTTCCACCAACCTTGCCTCTTTATTGGCTTTTGAGCAGCAAGCAGCCAGACCCCACTTGCGGTTACAGTATCAATGTTTCCTTAGGTCAGTCTCCCAAGGCAACAGAAATAAAAAATATCAGAGTGCAATGCAAGTGATCTGGTAAGAACTGCTTTAGGAAATTTTGTTTCCCTATGTGTGTGTGTGTGTGTGGGGGTGGGTGTGTGTGTGTATGTACACTGTGGTACCCTGTAAAATGTATTTCTTACTCTTAAGACTTTCTTAGCAGATGTCTATGTCAAAAATGTCTAAGAAACAGTGCCCTAGAGCAAAGCTTCTCAACCTGTAATGTGAACACCAATCACCTGTGAATTCTGATTCCATGGTCTGGGATGGGGCCTGAAATACTGCATTTTTAACAAACATCCAGGTATCCAACTCCAGATGCTGCTGGTTGAGGAACTACCCCTTGAGCCATAAGGCATGAGGCTAAGAGATGTATGCTTGTTCGTAGGACGTACATATCTTTATGAGATAAAGCCAAGTTGCTTCCCAAAGTTTCTGGACCAATTTTCAAGTTCCCACTGATCCATATTTTCACCAAAAATTGGTATTAATAAACTTAAACTTGTCAATCTGACAAATACAAAAGGGTATCTCTTCGTAGTCCTAATTTGCATTTTCCTAATTACTCATGGGATAGAGCATATTTTCATAAGATTGTTGGCTATTCGTAATTTCTCTTGAGTGAAATGCTTAATCAGGTCTTTACCTATTTTCTATTGGGTTGTCTTTTTCTTATTGATTTATGGGAGCTCTGTATATATTCTGGACAATTACCCTGCGACAGTTATGTGTATTAAAAATATATTTCTTCTCACTCTTTGTCATATTCTTAAAACCAAAAAGGCCATTGAATTCCAATTCTTTCCTTTTGTCCATAGTCTCACCTGTTCACCAAGATGCCATGAGGCAGAGAGACAGGATCTGACTGAAAGGGGCAGCCTGCCTTCTGGGAGAAGGAACAGGGTCCTCTCAGGGTCATTCACCACTATATCCCTGGACAATGAGGGAAACTGAGAAAGCCCTAAAGATGAACCTCCTAGTGAGCAAATTAAGCATTTTGGAGACACAAATACCATATATTTAGGGATCAACAGAGGTACACACACCAGACAATGCCTGCTGAAACTACTGAGCTAAGTGTTGGACAGGGACACCACCAGGGCCTACTTCACAGCTGTATGATCTAGGCAGTCACAGGGTTCCACACTCAGAAGAGCCCTAAGCTTGGTTTAATTCTCTGTTGTCACCGTCTTGAAATCCTTCCTGATTTCTGAACAGGGGGCTCCCATTTTCATATTGCCCTGGGCCCCACAGATTATGTATTCAGCACTGTTTATGGTGGCTCTGGATTGGGGGCTGCAAACCCCAGGATAGTAGAAAAAGCAAGGAAACTCCAAGAGAGGTCTGAGAGAGGATACTTTTATACCACCAGATTTGACATAAATGTATATTTTTAAATAGCTTATGGTATCTGTAGGGAGTAATTCATTAGCAAACCACCAAAAAATGGCTCCCATTCTTACCAAGAATAAGTATATTCTACAGCCACTCTTGTTTTATTATTGATAGAAAGTATTTACTAATAGGGGTAAAAATAGATTTGAGAGACGTTAAATTTTACATTGATCCAAGACCTTCTCATACTCCAGGAAAATGCTTTTCACTCTAAATAACTGATTGGATGTGGCACAAATAGAGGTAACGATGCATGATGATATAGACTCCAGAAATAATTACCTGGATTCATATCCCTCTCTGTGTCTTACTAGTTATAGGATCTTGGGTGAGTCACTTAATTTTTCTGTGCCTCAGTTTTTTGTTCTGTAAAATGAGGCACACCTGACCATGTGACCTTGCCTCCAAGACTCCCCATTTTCTGGCCCCTCAGGAGGAGGTTCCTGTACCCCCTGACTGGCTCACCTCTTACTGATCCTGCTGCCCAATCCCTCCTCCTCCCCTTCACCCAGATAACCCATCCAGCTTTTTGTTATCTTTGATAATGTGTAACAGTACCGCTTATGGGGAGACTGTATACATACACTAGGGGTTAATTTACACTCTCTGGAGCCAGACTGCAGAGGCTGTCTTGGTGCCATTGATTACTAGCCTTTAATATACACAATCAGTGCCTCAGTTTCTCATCTGTAAAATGGGGATAATAATAGTACCTCTTTCGCATGGCTGTGAAAACAAATGAGTGCTATGATAAGTGATAGTCATTTGCTATCATTTTATATTCCCTGTGTAATAAGAAATAAAACAAGATATTTTAAAATTTGGCCATCCTGGACTATCTTAAAAGCCTCTTAACTGATCTTTCAGCCACTCTAATCCATCCTTCATGCAGCTACCAGCAGAATGTAGTTAAAATGTAAATTTGATTATTTAAATCCCCTAATTGAAACTTTTCTAAGGCTTCCATCACTTAGAATAAGTGCTGAGCTCCTTAGCACTGCATAAAATGCCTTCCATGACCCGGCCTCATCTACCTCTACAGCTAGTCTCTCCTGACTCCAAGCCTGGAACTTGACCCATGGCATCAAACTACTTACAGATCCTGGAATACGCTAAGATATCTGTCACTGTCCTACCCTTATCCACCCTATTTCCTCTGTTGGAATTCTTCCTGCCCCCAAAACTGGACAAACTTCAACTCGGCCATTATAGCTAAATTCAGGGATCGCCTGCTGCAGAATCCCACAACCAGCTGGGTCTCCTATGTAGTCCACTAACATCCTGTGCATCTCTTCATCATTGTCATATAATGTAATGATTCAGTGTTCAACCTTTGGAAATAGACTACCTAGGTTTGAATCCTGACTCAGCCACTTATTTGTAGTGTGACCCTGGGCAAATTTCTTAAACTATTGTGCTTCAGTTTCCTTATCTATGAAATGAGGATAACAAAAGTACCTACCTTATGGGACTGTTGTAAAGAATACATTAATATAAAGCCACTATATTAAGGGCTTAATCTAGTGCACGGAGGAAGGTATACACTCAATAACTGTTAACAACATATTACATTAATTTTCTATTTAAGTGTGTCTGGCCCCCTGGACTATGAGCTCCTAATACTAAGCAGTGTTCCTTATTCATGTTTTAAAGTTCCCAATACTAAGCAAAATGTCCAGCACTGTGTTCATCAATTATCTTCTCCTTCCTGTATACGCAATTAAAGTACATTTCCCATACCATCTTGCATCTACCCACTGCCAGCCTGGAACATGTAAACATGTGACTGAGTCCTATCCAATGGAACATGAGTGCATGTAATATACAGCACTACCAAACCTAACCATAATACATCCCAAGCAATTTTGCAAAGGTTCTTTCTCTATTCATGAGGCTGGAGGCAAAGAACTCTTATATCCCTTCATGTGGCAGTGCTGCAAGATAAAAGAGATCAAATCTCTGGATTACCGTTACAAGGTGAGCTATCTCAGCAGGAACATTCACACTGGACCTTAGGTGAGCAAGAAATAAAGCACTGTGCTAAGCTATGGAGATTTTTGTTACAATAGTTAGCATTACATACCCTGACTAATATAGCTTGTGTTCAATAAAGTTTGGTTGAAATAAATGACTGAATGAATGACTCAAAAATTAACTGAGAAATATTTAAATAAATGATAGAATCCAAGAGCAGGAAAGGCTAAACTAAGAATACATGGCTTTGAGAGATAAAGAAGCCTAGAGACAAGACAGAGGATAGAAAAACACAAATTGTGTGAAGCACCCCTACTACTTCTGCCCCTGCCCAAGTCAGAAACATAATTCACTTTGCCTGTTGTTCTCTAGCCTCCTTTTGTCAAACAGCTCTAAAACAAAAATAGTAAACAGAGAATAGTCTGAGATGAAGTTTTTGCTTCTGCTGGACAACTTTCTGACCCCTGGGATGAGACAATATAGCACTGGGGATTTCAAAATGAAATGACTGAGGTTCTTTAATAAGAGTATAGAGGCAGCTTCTCAAGGGGGAAAAAAATGTGGCCCTAGAATTTAATTTCTTCTATTTTCAGATGCTACTGAAGATCAGATAACTGGTAATAGACCATGACTACCTACTGTTGTTCTCAAGAGATCATATTAACTTACGTATTTGCTATGAGGCATCAGAACAGAGAGAGAGTCTAGACAGAGAGGACAGTAAAAACAAAGCTGGAAAGAAAAGAAATTACAGGCTCATTTCAGGGAATATCAATAATCTGGCATGTCTAGAATTTGGGGTGCATTAGGAGAAGTGAATAGAGAAAAGATTAAAAAGTTAAGCTGAGCCAGTTTGTAGAGAGCC
Source organism: Neophocaena asiaeorientalis asiaeorientalis (assembly GCF_003031525.2). Classification (NCBI taxonomy): domain Eukaryota; kingdom Metazoa; phylum Chordata; class Mammalia; order Artiodactyla; family Phocoenidae; genus Neophocaena; species Neophocaena asiaeorientalis. Next base: position 2,811,330 of record NW_020173388.1, read on the forward strand.
TTGAATTCATGTCAAAATTTTATATTTTATTCTGAAGGTGATGGAGATCCAGAACAGGTTTTCAGGTAGCAAGATCACTCAAGCATCAACTAGATATGAGGATGGATTGGAAAGGTGCAAGATGAGAGATAAATTAGGGACGTGGTAATGAAAATGAGGAGGAGGAAAGAAATACAAAAAATATTTTTTTCAATAGAATTTTATGTTTTTGGTATCATATGGGAGGGGTGATTCCTAAGCTTGGACAACTGGGTGGATTTTAAAATAGTACAGTTTTCTTTACTATTTTCCTACCATATTATCATGCAACATTTGGACACCAGTTATGGGACCCATACATCGGTTTTCCATTCTCTCCCTGATGGAAAGATAATCACATCTGTGTTCTTTTCTATAAGAAAGGTGAATGGATACTGCATTTATACAAAGTCTGGCTGCAACTATTTTCTCATGAATTGTGTGAACCAAGGGGTTAAAAAAAAAAAGCAAAGAAACTCAACAACAAAATTTTGGTTTTTAAAACTCTGGGATTCATTCGAATCAACTGTTGCCATGGTTTCAAGAGTCTGAAATCAACATTTCAAGGTAACCCAAAGATCTAGATATTACCACAGTGTTCAGGTTTCAAGGAACAATCAAAGTGTCATATCCCATTAGTGACTGAACTCTGTCAAGGCTGTGTAAATGCCTCATAGTGGTATTCAGCTTAATCACCAATGCTGTATTACTAATTATAGCATGACACCATGAAAAAGAGGGACTTTTCTAAAGGCTGCAAAGTGGCACACTTTTAATGCCACTAATATTTCCTAATTTTCATTAGGAAACTGCTTTCTGAAAATGTAATGAAAGTACAAGTTACCTAATTAGGGGAATTTTGTGGAATTGATGAGATATTTGAGCATGTGTGATGTGCAGCTAGCAATCCATTTGAAGAAGACCATGCCACTAGGAGGGCTGGCAAATGAGAAAGAGGATGATCTGATTCATGTATGAGAAAGATGATAATGGAGGCTATAAACAGAGGGCATTGAAAGACTGCTTATCTCCCAACTACATCCACCAAAGTCTTATTGGCCCCTCATCTTGTGTTTAGAGCTGAAATAAAAATGTCAAGATGGACCCTAATCTTTGAGAGAATTAGCCAACCCTGTCTAACAATACTTGTGGGCAAGAAAAATATATGATTACTAGTAAGTTGGACAACCCAAAAATATTGATGTTCTATTGGAGGCTTATTTGTAAACGGGGCAAAAGTTGTTTGAGATAGGAAGCAAGATGAGAGAAGATGACGTGTGAGAATAAAAGATCTTAGAGTTCTTTCAACAGCCAGATAAAATAGTTTTGTTCTGAAACTCTAATCCAGGGAAATTCATACCTAAGCTTTAAAGAGCATTACATGTACATGTGTAACTTTGTGGGTGGGGGGGAGAGAGAGGTAAGAGGGAAAATATATTTTCTTCTTGCCAGTTCAACACAGAGTATTCTTGTTTCATCTCAGATCACCGTTTACAGCATTTGGAAAGGCTCGGGAATGTCTTCTTTAACCATTCTTGAAAGGTCCTCTGAGATACTGCCTTTTTTCGAAGGCTCCAGTTATTGACCATTCTCAGAAATGGGTTTCTGTATTTAATAAGCCAACACATTCCTCTAGTATTAAATGTTTCACCTGGAAACTGGTAGCCCTGCTTGAATTCCTCAAGGCTCAATAAGCCCATTGTTTGCAATGATTATCACTCTCAGCAGAGTTGGAAATGCTTGCACAACTCTAATGTCCAAACACTTCTACAAAATCTTTTTTAAGATCTACACTTCTGGCTTCATAAAAGAACTTGGATTTAATAAATGTGCTCCAAAGTTCCCCAATTTGTCATCTGGAGCAAGATTATTTGAAGTGAAGCAGGAACAACAGTCATTAACAAACTGGGACCTGATGAACAACTCTTAGAGAGGAGAGAGTTTTATATATACATATAAATGTATATACGCACATATATAGTGTAATTTTGAAAATAACTTAGAAGGAAGATATCTGGTGAAATTAACAGGAAAGCATAAATGAATCAGGGCATGTAGACTAAACTTTTACTCTCTAAACTTCAGGACAAATTTTGAGTTACCAAAGACCCAGAGTTCAACTCTGTTTTATTAGGAATTAAACTAAAAAATAAGATTCTTAAAAATAAAAAGACATTAAAGCTGTCTAACCATTTTGTTAGATGTTTGGCATAATATGTAGTCTGAAGATACTGCACCTTTGGTCTTAGAGCAAAATTCATGGAATGACTTGGTTGTTCTCAGCATGAAGGAGAACAGACACATTTTTCAAAAGAAGCAATTGTCTTGTTAAAGGTTTGAGATATCACAAATGTTTTGATTTTGTGATCAGACTGGATGGTGATTTACTTATCCTCTGACTTTACTGTCAGGTAATTTATAAGTTTACTTCTCAGCCAAGAACTGTGGAAAATCTTAGGAGGCACTGGTAGGGCAAACAGGAGAGAAACACAAAGATATAATAAAGCTATAGTGGTGGCTAAAATGACAAGAAAAACCAATGAAAACCATTTGATTTCTACTGCCCCTGTGAGAGAAGAAATTATGGCCCCTTTTTGCATCTGAAATCTCACAGTTCTATTTTGAGAGTTGAGATCAGTGTGAGGTACCTCATTCAATCTTCTAAAACAGCCTTTACTTTAAGAGAACTCAGCTGTGAAATTTATACAAATTTTTTCTGAAGCTAAAAAAAAAGTTCAAATTCTTTAGCTTTTGACTATTTCACTAAACTCCTCTAGAATCTAGAGAAACAGTGTGGTGTGGGATGATTAAGATAAGCCAATTCATAGGTTGCCATAACAATTAGAACCTTGGTCATACAGCACCTGTGTCCAAGGAAAAGGATCCCTTTATCAATCTCATTTCATTCATCTTCCCAAGGAGTGGGGCAATCTGTTATTGCTCTTGCTTGCTAGGTGTTTCTAATATTTCAGACAGTAAGCAGCCAAGTGCTTGGCTGAGGGATGCAGTTAGGACGATGGCAGAGGGACTAGTACTAACGGCTCTTGGTCATGCCTGTTGAGGTCTCACCAGAAGCCATCTGCTTCATTTAAGGTGAGGCATTATTAGCTTATACCTGTTAAAGTATTTAAACAAGGAGACTATTAGATTGAGGTGGCTCTAATGTCTTAGTAGCCTATATAAGCAAACCAAAACCTAAGCAAGCCACAACCTCAGTTCACTGATCAATGCACTTAAACCAAGAAACTGAAACTTAAGAACAACCAATCACAAACAGCCAACTAGACTTTCGCAAATAAGGCAACCACTTAAAATATAACCAACTAAATAATTTATTTGCATTGCTGCAGCATCTTCTCTATATAAAACCTCTCCACTAGCTCCTGCGAGCAGAGTACTCCTAACCACTTTATATCTGGCACTGCTGAGTAGTTGGGACCATCTGGATGGTTACATGTGATTGAACCCCGTTAAGGCCTCTCTATAAACTATGGAGATTGGGGCTGGCATGTTAAGAGAATTACATGTCTCGTGGCTGCTCAAGACAAGCCTCCAAGGAAGTCATATCACTTCTGCTCATCTGACCTGGTGAGGACTCCATTGTGGGGTCCCCACCAGCTAAGAGGAGGGCTGACAAATGCAGCTTGGTGCTTGCAAAGAATCAGAATGAATCAGAACAGCTACCATAACTGGTCAAAGCGTCTTGGTGCTCCAGCCGGATTTCACGCCTGTGCCTCCGAGGTGGGAGAGCCAAGTTCAGGACACTGGTCCACCAGAGACGTCCCAGCTCCACGTAATACCAAACAGAGAAAGCTCTCCCACAGAGCTCCATCTCAACACTAAGACACAGCTCCACTCAATGATCAGCAAGCTACAATTCTGGACACCCTATGCCAAACAACTAGCAACACAGGAACACAACACCACCCATTAGCAGAGAGGCTGCCTAAAAGCATAATAAGGTCACAGACACCCCAAAACATACAACTGGATGCAGTCCCGCCCACCAGAAATACAAGAGCCAGCCCCATCCACCAGAACACAGGCACCAGTCCCCTCCACCAGGAAGCCTACATAACCCACTGAACCAACCTTAGCCACTGGGGACAGACACCAAAACCAACAGGAACTACGAACCTGCAGCCTGCGAAAAGGAGACCCCAAACACAGTTAGCTAAGCAAAATAAGAAGACAGAGGAACAAAGGGCAGATGAAGGAGCAAGGCAAGAACCCACCAGACCTAACAAATGAAGAGGAAACAGGCAGTATACCGGAAAAAGAATTCAGAATAATGACAGTAAAGATGATCCAAAATCTTGGAAATAGAATGAAGAAAATATAAGAAACATTTAACACAGACCTAGAAGAACTAAAAAGCAAACAAACAATGATGAACAACACGATAAATGAAATTAAAAATTCTCTAGAAGGAATCAATAGCAGAATAACAGAGGCAGAAGAATGGATAAGTGACCTGGAAGATAAAATAATGGAAATAACTACTGCAGAACAGAGGAGAGTCTCAGAGACGTCTGGAACAACATTAAACGCACCAACATTCGAATTATAGGGGTCCCAGAAGAAGAGAAAAAGAAAGGTACTGAGAAAATATTTGAAGCGATTATAGTTGAAAACTTCCCTAATATGGCAAAGGAAATAGTCAACCAAGTGCAGGAAGCACACAGAGTCCCAAACAGAATAAATCCAAGGAGAAACACACTAAGACACATGTTAATCAAACTATCAAAAATCAAATACAAAGAAAAAATATTAAAAGCAGCAAGGGAAAAACAACAAATAACATACAAGGGAATCCCCATAAGGTTAACAGCAGATCTTTCAGCAGAACCTCTGCAAGCCAGAAGAGAGAGGCAGGACATATTTAAAGTGATGAAAGGGAAAAAACTACAACCAAGATTACTCTACCCAGCAAGGATCTCATTCAGATTCGGAACAGAAATTAAAAACTTTACAGACAAGCAAAAGCTAAGAGAATTCAGCCCCACCAAACCAGCTTTACAACAAATGCTAAAGGAACTACTCTAAGCAGGAAAACACAAGAGAAATAAAAGACCTACAATAACAAACCCAAAACAATTAGGAAAATGGTAATAGGAACATACATATCAATAACTACCTTAAATGTAAAGGAATTAAATGCTCCAACCAAAAGACACAGACTGGCTGAATGGATACAGAAACAAGACCTGTATATATGCTGTCTACAAGACACCCACTTCAGATCTAGGGACACATACAGACTGAAAGTGAGGGGATGGAAAAAGATACTCAATGCAAATGGAAATCAAAAGAAAGCTGGAGTAGCAATTCTCACATCAGACAAAATAGACATTAAAATAAAGACTATTACAAGAGACAAGGAGGACACTACATAAAGATCAAGGGATCAATCCAGAAACAAGATGTAACAATTGTAAATATTTATGCACCCAATAAAGGAGCACCTCAATACATAAGGCAAATGCTAACATCCATAAAAGGGGGAATCGACAGTAACACAATCACAGTAGGGGACTTTAACACCCCACTTTCACAAATGGACAGATCATCCAAAGTGAAAATAAATAAGGAAACACAAGCTTTAAATGATACATTAAACAACATAGACTTAAATGAAACTTATAGGACATTCCATCCAAAAACAACAGAATACAGTTTCTTCTCAAGTGCTCATGGAACGTTCTCCAGGATAGGTCATATCTTGGGTCACAAATCAAGCCTTGGTAAATTTAAGAAAACTGAAATCATATAAGCATCTTTTCTGACCACAACGCTATGAGATTGGAAATAAATTACAGGAAAAAAAGGTGTAAAACACAAATACATGAAGGCTAAACAGTGTGCTACTAAATAACCAAGAGATCACTGAAGAAATCAAAGAGGAAGTCAAAAAACACCTAGAAACAAATGACAATGAAAACACAACAACCCAAAACCTAAGGGATGCAGCAAAAGCAGTTCTAAGAGGGAAGTTGATAGCAATACAATCCTACCTCAGGAAACAAGAACAATCTCAAATAAACAACCTGGACTTATACCTAAAGCAATTAGAGAAAGAAGAAAAAAAAAAAACCCAAAGTTAGCAGAAGGAAAGAAATCATAAACACCAGATCAGAAATAAATGAAAAAGAAATGACGGAAACAATAGCAAAGATCAGTAAAACTAAAAGCTCGTTCTTTGAGAAGATAAACAAAATTGATAAACCATTAGCCAGACTCATCAAGAAAAAAGGGAGAAGACTCAAATCAATAGAATTAGAAATGAAAAAGGAGAAGTAACAACTGACACTGCAGAAATACAAAGGATCATGAGAGATTACTACAAGCAACTATATGCCAATAAAATGGACAACCTGGAAGAAATGGACACATTCTTAGAGAAGCACAACCTTCTGAGACTGAACCAGGAAGAAACAGAAAATATAAACAGACCAATCACAAGCACTGAAGTTGAGACTGTGATTAATAATCTTCCAACAAACAAAAGCCCAGGACCAGATGGCTACACAGGCGAATTCTATCACACATTTAGAGAAGAGCTCACACCCATCCTTCTCAAACTCTTCCAAAATATAGCAGAGGGAGGAACACTCCAAACTCATTCTAGGAGGTCACCATCACCCTGATACCAAAACCAAAGATGTCACAAAGAAAGAAAACTACAGGCCAATATCACTGATGAACATAGATGCAAAAAGCCTCAACAAAGTACTAGCAAACAAAATCCAACAGCACATTAAAAGGATCATACACCATGATCAAGTGGGGTGTATCCCAGGAATGCAAGGATTCTTCAGTATACACAAATCAATCAATGTGATACACCATATTAACAAACTGAAGAATAAAAACCATATGGTCATCACAATAGAAGCAGAGAAATCTTTTGACAAAGCTCAGCACCCATTTATGATAAAAACTCTCCAGAAAGTAGGCATAGAGGGAACTTACCTAAAAATAATAACGGCCATATATGACAAACCGACAGTCACCATTGTCCTCAAGGTTGAAAAACTGAAACCATTTCCACTAAGATCAGGAACAAGACAAGGTTGCCCACTCTCACCACAATTATTCAACATAGTTTTGAAAGTTTTAGCCACAGCAATGAGAGAAGAAAAAGAAATAAAAGGAATCCAAATCGGAAAAGAAGAAGTAAAGCTGTCACTGTCTGCAGATGACATCATACTATACATAGAGAATCCTGAAGATGCTACCAGAAAACTACAAATCAGGTAAAGTAGCAGGATACAAAATTAATGCACAGAAATCTCTTGCATTCCTATACACTAATAATGAAAAATCTGAACGTGAAATTAAGAACACACTCTCATTTACCATTGCAACAAAAAGAATAAAATACCTAGGAATACACCTACCTAAGGAGACAAAAGACCTATATGCAGAAAATTATAAGATACTGATGAAAGAAATTAAAGATGATACAAAGAGATGGAGAGATACACCATATTCTTGGAATGGAAGAATCAACATTGTGAAAATGAATCTACTACCCAAAGCAATCTACAGATTCAATGCAATCCCTATCAAACAACCACTGGCATTTTTCACAGAACTAGAACAAAAAATTTCACAATTTGTATGGAAATACAAAAGACCCCGAATAGCCAAAGCAATCTTGAGAACGAAAAACGGAGATGGAGGAATCAGGCTCCTGGACTTCAGACTATAATACAAAGCTACAGTACTCAATATAGTAGGGTACTGGCCCAATAACAGAAATATAGATCAATGGAACAGGATAGAAAGCTCAGAGATAAACCCACGCACAACTGGTCACCTTATTTTTGATAAAGGAGGCAAGAATATACAGTGGAGAAAAGACAGCCTCTTCAATAAGTGGTGCTGGGGAAACTGGACAGCTACATGTAAAATAATGAAATTAGAACACTCCCTAACACCATACACAAAAATAAACTCAAAACGGATTAAAGACCTAAATGTAAGGGCAGATATTATAAAACTCTTACAGGAAAACATAGGCAGAACACTCTATGACATAAATCACTGCCAGATCCTTTTTGACCCACCTCCTAGAGAAACGGAATTAAAAACAAAAATAAACAAACGGGACCTAATGAAACTTAAAAGCTTTTGCACACCAAAGAAAACCATAAACAGGGGCTTCCCTGGTGGCGCAGTGGTTGAGAGTCCACCTGCCGATGCAGGAGACATGGGTTTGTGCCCCGGTCTGGGAAGCTCCCACATGCCACGGAGCGGCTGGGCCCGTGAGCCATGCCCACTGGGCCTGCGCGTCCAGAGCATGTGTTCCACAACAGGAGAGACCACAACAGTGAGAGGCCCACGTACCACAAAAATAAATAAATAAAAGGAAAACCATAAACAAGACGAAAAGACAACCCTCAGAATGGGAGAAAATATTTGTAAATGAAGCAACTGACAAAGGATTAATCTCCAAAATACACAAGCAGCTCATGGAGCTCAATATCAAAAAATAAACAACCCAATCCAAAAATGGGCAGTTGACCTACATAGTAGACATTTCTCCAAAGAAGATATACATATTGCCAACAAACATATGAAAGGATGCTCAACATCACTAATCATTAGAGAAATGCAAATCAAAACCACAATGATGTACCTCCTCACACCAGTCAGAATGGCCATCATCAAAAAATCTACAAACAAGAAATGCCCGAGAGGGTGTTGAGAAAAGGGAACCCTCTCACACTGTTGGTGGGAATGTAAATTGATACAGCCACTGTGGAGAACAGTATAGAGGTTCCTTAAAAAACAAAAAATAGAACTACCATATGACCCTACAATCCCAATACTGGGCATATACCCTGAGAAAACCATAACTCAAAGAGAGTCATGTACCACCATTTTCATTGCAGCTCTATTTACAATAGCAAGGACATGGAAGCAACCTAACTGTCCACTGACACATGAATGGATAAAGAAAATGTGGCACATATATACAGTGGAATATTACTCAGCCATAAAAAGAAACAAAATCGAGTTATTTGTAGTGAGGTGGATGGATCTAGAGACTGTTATACAGAGTGAAGTAAGTTAGAAAGAGAAAAGTAAATACTATATGTAACACATATATATGGAATATAAAAAAAATGTTTTTGAAGAACCTAGGGGCAGGACAGGAAGCAAGATGCAGACGTAGAGAATGGACTTGAGGACATGGGGAGGGGGAGGGGCAAGCTGGGACGAAGTGAGAGAGTGGCATGGACATATATACACTGCCAAATATAAAGTAGATAGCTAGTGGGAAGCAGCCACATAGCACAGGGAGATGAGCTCGATGCTTTGTGACCACCTAGAAGGGTGGGATAGGGAGGGTGGTAGGGAGACGCAAGAGGAAGGTGATATGGGGATATATGTATATGTATAGCTGATTCACTTTGTTATAAAGCAGAAACTAACACACCACTGTAAAGCAATTGTACTCCAATAAAGATGTTAAAAAAAAAAAAAAGACCCAGATGTAGAGAATGGACTTGAGGACACGGGAGGGGGAAGGGTAAGCTGGGACAAAGTGAGAGAGTGGCATGGACATATATACACTGCCAAATATAAAGTAGATAGCTAGTGGGAAGCAGCCACATAGCACAGGGAGATGAGCTCGATGCTTTGTGACCACCTAGAAGGGTGGGATAGGGAGGGTGGTAGGGAGACGCAAGAGGAAGGTGATATGGGGATATATGTATATGTATAGCTGATTCACTTTGATATAAAGCAGAAACTAACACACCACTGTAAAGCAATTATACTCCAATAAAGATGTTTAAAAAAAAAAAGGTTTGGCAGTGCCCAATTCAAATCAAAGTTATACTCCTAAAAACTCTTGAAAATTTTAAATTGCCTCAGCTCATCTTTTAACATACCAGAGCATCGAGTTGGTTATTCCAGTTTTAGCCTACAAAATAACAGTGATCATTCATCTGATATTTAATGTTCTGCTCCTCAATAACAGTAACATTAAGTTCATTCACTTTACAAGTATTTCTTAAATACCAACTGTGTGCCAATCACCATATTAAGCACAAGGAACCCAAAAATGCTTAAGACGTGGTGCCTGCCGCAGAGCTGAATCTCATGAAGGAGACTAACATGAAAGTTAATAAACACAACTTGAAAGGGCAGAGAGAGAAACACAGTAGTGTAGGAACCCAGTGAAAGGTACAATTAATGTCAGTTAACTATGATTTTGTTTTTATGGCTTGCTACACCCCATTTCCTAGCATGGTACTAGGCACATACAGACAATTGATAAAAGGTGTTTAGATGGATAGATGGCTGGGTGGATTGGAAGAGTGAGTGAGTGAGTGAGAGAGAGTGAGTGAGTGAAAAATAAATTGACAACTTAGGGGAAAAAATCTGTTGATAGGTCATGTGTTCTCATTTTCCCATGTGACCAGGGAAAGCTGTCAAGTAGTTGGAAAGTATGAGAGAAAATCATTGCCATACCTGAATACTCAGAAAGGCTGGAAAAACTACTACACATGGTGAAATATAAAATTAGAGGGTCAGTTAATTGTTTCTCTGTGGGTACACAGACTCAGTTAACTTCATCTTAATTGTTTATTTATTTGTGCTCATCTTTACCTCAAGCATCATTTCTTCAGAGATAAACTTTCCAGATCCCAAATCCCACAAACAGTCCAGGTCAGGGTGTCTGTTAAACACTTTCACAGAACTGTGGACTGTTACTTCAGGTTGTTCTTATATATACAACAATTTGTATGATTTATTTTTAGATTCATGCCTATCTCCCCAAGTAGAATATAAGATCAACAGGAAGAGTAGGAGGCATATCTATTTTTGCTTTCCAGCAATAGCTCCAACACCTAAGACAGAGCTTGGCATGTAGAAGGTGCTAAATAAATATTTGTTGAATAAGTAAAGAGAAACACACCTGTCTCACTAGCAGAGATACTGTGGGTATGCAAGAAAAAATTCTTTTTAAGAATTCCGTAACTGTTTGCTTTTAAAAAGAAAAGTTTTTACTGCTCATATATAGACACTAAAGAAATATATATTTCTTTCAAGAAAAATTGGATATGAGTTCAGTTCCATCAGATCAGTCTCAATCATACAGACAACCCCAGCTAATTTGCAGTTGGAAAATGTCACTGTTGGGGTTTTAGGGAACCAATAAACAACATCCATTTCTTCCTTTTCCTAGTTTAGGGCCAATGGATAAATAAAGGTGATGCACTGATAATTATATGTAACCCAAATAATTTATGAACGTTTCTTCTCCCTCACCCATACTTGTCCTTGGGAAATCCCATCTAAAGGAATGCTTGGCTCTGCAGGACACACATACATACAGCAAGTGTTTCCTCATTGTATCTAGGGTAATACAAAAAGAACATATCCCCAGAATTTGGGGCCTTGAGAATCATGGACCAATGGATATTATTCAGGTAGCTCAGGAAACTCACAAGAAATAATGGGTGGGACAAGAGACCAAAACGGTTACTCTAAGTCCCTATACATGGAAACAATGAGGCTGGAGGAAAGGAAAAACCACACTGCCACCCATGAAAGGCAAACCCTTGGTAAGTATTTCTTTTCCAACCACTAGGTCCCAGCACATATGTGGCAAATGAATGTGGGAGATGGGAGAAAATGAAATAAATAAGTTTGCTTTTCCAGGTGGTGTAATTCATGCAAATTACCACCCTTCATTTTTTATAAGTATGTGATAGCTATACTTTTCCTTTGCAGGAGCTGTGGAATAATTTAAAAGAACAGACCACAAAGACCACAGGTTAACACAATTCAAGACTTTCTGATATCATAATGTCCAGGTGGAGACCATGGGAACTAGACATTTGTGTTCCTGGCCTCCTTCCACTCACTGCTTTCCAGTCCCCTCCCAGTTCCAGCCCCCTTTCAACACCAAAACAACCCTCTTCACCTGACTCTGTGACAGAAGGCATAAAATGTGGCATAAGTATAAGAAGAAGAAACAGGAGATCTATTTGGTACAGTGACATTTACTCTTAAAGATGTTTGGCTTAAGAGATCTCCTCCTATCTTATTGTAAACTCTCAGCATCCTGTGACTTTATGCTCAATTCCTTGGTGCTTAGGTTCTCCTATACACCCATTATTACATAATAACAGTACCTACAACTTCCTGAGTACTCACTTCCAGGCACTCGGGTAAACACTTCATGAAGTATCTCAATTTTTACAATCTAAGCAGTAGAAAGAATACCCCATTATAAAGATGAGAAAACTGAGGCTTGCAAGTACCAATCTCTTGCCCAGATTCACACAGCTAGGCACACAGTAACTGAAGGAGCTAAACTGAAAAACTTGACTCCTAAGCCTGCACTCCGCCATCTCAACCACAGCAGATTGGAGAAAGGAGAAATATCTGGAAAAACCTTCTCAGACAAAAAGAGTGCAGGTTTTCACCTGCTGACTCTATTTAATAAGCAAGAAAATTTAGGAGAGTGGTAGTATTACTTCATCTTGGAAGAGCTTTTAACTCAAAACCATTCCTCTTACAAAGAGAGACCTAAATACCCACTCCTGACTCCAACTGAAGTCACCAATGAATAATAACAAATGATAACCATGAAGTAATAACCAGTGAAGACGGTCAAAGAGAAAGGGCAAGACACAGCTTTTTTAAGAACACTTCAATGAAACATTGCCTTTGTTTCCACTCTAGATGTTTGTGATATCTAGTCTCCAAAGATGGTCCTACTGACCATACCTTACTTATTAGCATAACCACAATGAACCTGGACTGACCCTGTAAACCACTCTAATAGAATGTGACAGGTGTGACACTGTAATTTCAAGGCTTGGCCTTGAGGGACTTGCACCTTCCTCTCTCTTCTCTTGGAACATTTTCTCTTGCAGCCCAACCACCATGCTTTAAGAAGCCCACACGGAGAAAACTGAGGTGCTCCTGTCAACTTCTGAACTCCCAGCAGATAGCTAGCACCTCCTGCCAGCCATGTAAGTGCACCAACTTGGATGTTCCAGCCCAGCTGAGTTCCCAGATGACTGCAGCCCTGATAACATCACGTGAAACAGAATAGCCCTAGCTGAGCCCTGCCAACCCACAAAGTTGCTACTGATAATAAAATGCTTGCTATTTTGCACTGTTAGATTTTAGAATGGTTTGTTGCACAGTGGTGGCTGGAACACAGCCCCTCTCTGGCCCCTGGGTGTCTGGAACAGAATTGTCATTATTCTTGTCATCTATTAGGGAAGGCTACACTTGCAACATCCTTTGTTTAAGTGAGAAATGTTTCCTTTGTTTATTTTCCTTGCTGAAAATGTAAAACTAAAGAATTCTAAAGCAAAACGTAATTACTATGTTGACTGACCATTCCACAAAAAGCTTATGTATGAATATTATGTTTCAGATGAAAGCTATTTGGAATTAGCCTCAATCCTTTAATGAACAAAAACCTCCAAAGACTAGTCGATGGCAAGACTGGGAAGCTGGTAGGTAATCAGTAATTCGAGAAAGAAAATGTTTATCTTGTGGCCCTGTCACAGCTTAAAACCCAATCAGGGCTAACGTCAGCAAGTGGAGTATAGCTATTAGCAAATCAATTAATCAGGGTCTTGTTGGCTTTAATAGTGTCAACTCTAATTATTTGTTTGTCTGATCTGAGGTATCCTCAGATTATTTACAATCAGTCCTGCCAACCAACAAAAGATAAGCTTGAATCGCACCAAGTATGTGGGGAATTCGAGGATAGCTTTTTTCCTAGATGCTCAGTCTGAGGCAATATTTTCAGAACCTGAGCCTTTTCTTCAAGACAAAGTCTCCCTCTGAAGTTAGTGAATGAATAACTTTCACAATATATTTTCAAAGAAGGCAATAATTAATTTGCCTGGAGAAAAAAAAACTCCCTAGAGCCAGGAACATTTGTTCAAAATCATGAGATAGGAGTATTTCCTTGTGTTTTTTTTTTTCCAGCACTTATTTTCTTGCACAGGGTCCCACTTCTGGAGGGAAACTGAGGCAGGGAACAATCACTGTTCAAATTCATGACTACCCATTGGCAGTATTCACGATCTGAGAAACTAATTCTGTCTTCATTTCTCAAAAGCCCACTTGTGTCTTATCAATATATAAGTCAAGCTTATTTTTCTTCGTTCTACAGCTCAATCTCAGCCTAATTCTATAACTGACCATTTTTATTCCACTTTGTTCTAAAAGAAAAGAATCCAGGTTCCATTTTTAGCTTGAGAAAAATGGAAAATTCACTCTCTAGCAAGCTGAAAAGCAGTTCTTATAACAAAATAATTACCTAATTAAAGTGCTCAATTGAATCAGTTACCACAAGTCCAATTAAATCAAGCTGTCAACAGGAATATATTATACCTGATAAGAAGGAGAGTTAGTGAATAGATCAACACAAAGCATGAAGATCATGCTCTCCATTAAACTTAGGGAAGAAGTTATTCCTTCTTTCCTTTAAAAGTTGGTATATCTTCCCAATGAAATATTGTTTCTTAATATTTCAATGAAGCTACATATCTGGCAATAAGAATGCTAAGTATCTACATACAAATTCAGGAGCTCAAGTTTAGATATTTACTTTGTCAATGAACCTCTAGCCATATGTTCCTGAAAATAAAAGGCATTAATGACTAGTTTATCATAAAACCACCTTGGTCCTTTTCCCTCACAGTGGGGTGGTGGTAGCAGTGATCACTTAGTGTGAATGATTATATAAACAATAAAGAGAATGCCAAACTTGCAGCAGAACAGAAATGATAGACCTCTATGAGCAAAGAAAGATACCTGTTCACTTCCTAATCAGAGAATCCTATTTCTTTCTTTCTTTGAGTTCTGTCATGTCTCTTTATCATCCTCACAGCATTCTTTCTATAGCCTGGAATCCTGGGCTTTTCTCTTTATTTCTACTTTCAATCTCATCTGTTGTATTTGTCTCTGCATTGAGAGAAATGTCCAGGACACCCATCATTTCTGCCCTGTTCTGCCAGAGGAGCTGCTCCAGTGGAGGAAACAGAAAATTCTGGAAAACAGGAAAAAAAGACTATTGAACTAGACATGTAAGGCACAGTATCTACAATTGGCCAGTTGGAAGGGAAAGTACAATGGAGAAAACACACAAAAAACATGATTGCAAAGAGTCCCCAGAGCATCACTGACCCTATTTCTGGTTCCTGTCTGCATAGACCCTTATATCTTACAATAAGTTTCCTTTTTTCTGAAGGTGCCTGAATGAGCCTCATATAGATCTCCAATCTGTGAAACAACATTATAAACATAACTAGTCACTGTCTAGATCCTACATGAAATTTAAAACAATTGTTTCTGAGAAATCTGGAAAGCTTAGGGAAATTAAGAAAGTATCTTCTTTAAATTGTATATACCATATATCTTTTTCAAATAGTTCATAATTTTTATACTCATATTATGAAAATAATGTAGTAGATATTTGACATCTATAAAGTAGGAATTTGATTTTAAGGATTCCATCTTTATGCTTTTTAAACCACAACAGAACCAAAATTTCTCCCCAGAAGGATGAGTGCATTTACCAAGTATTATGAATTTACAAGAGCTTTTTTCCTACTATCAAAGGAGAATTTTCGTGACTTTGTCTAGCTGGTACTCATAATATCCATTCATTTTACAGGACAAATATTCATATTTTAAAATATTACCAATGCTTTTTTATAAATCTAAAATATCTTTGGGAAATTTCTGTAAGACTATTTCTCACTTTACCTCAGAAGACTTTGAAGTCAGTGGGAGCTCTGTGCTTGAATCAGCCCCATGGAGTGAGAAGCCAGAGAATAGGGCCAACACAAAAATATCCAAACATAGAGAGTGGGGATTTCCTATCTATGATGTGTCCCAAAGGGCTGAGCTCAGAAACAGTTCTAATGAGAGCATTATTCAAGGAAAAGAAAAATAATTCCAAAAAGTGGCCAAGAGCTAGTCAAATAGGAAGAAGAAAGTCAACAACTTAAAATGAATTTTAATGAACACTGATTCCAGATTCCAGGAGTTAGTTATAAAGTTTGTGTGAAAGAGGAAGACTTAGCCTTGATTGTAGTTAAATATAAGGTTGTCCAGAAAGCATCATTTGAAGCTTAATAGATCCTTTCACTTCACCTCCCAAATCTCTATTTCCAACCTCATCCCACAAATCTCTTTCCTACTGATTGCTAAAACATCACCATTAGTAATCAATTCCTTTAAGTTATTCCTCCTTTGGTGGTCTTTTTTTAAAGCAAATTCTCTAGGAACAAGGTACTGGACTCTTGGGGGGGTTTGGTGGTATTGAAACCAGGGCATTTTACAGATTGAATGGTGTGCCTCCACAAAATTCATATGTTGAAGCCCTAACTCCTAATGTGATTGGATTTGGAGCTAGTGACTATAAGGAGGTGATTAAAGTTAAATGATGTCATAAGGGTGGGTCCCTGATCCCATAGGATTAGTGCCCTTATAAGAAAAGACACCAGAGAGTGCAGGCACTCTCCCCCCTCCCTCCCTTTCTCTTTCTCTCTCTCCCCCAAACTTCTCTTTCCTCACAAGCACAACGAAGAGATCACGTGAGCAGACAGCAAGATGGCAGATGCCTACATGTGAAGAGAAGAGGCCTCACAATGAAATCCACCCTGCTGGCACCTTGATCTTGGACTTCCCCACCTGCAGGACTAAAAGGAATAAATTTCTGTTAAGCCATAGTTTGTGGTATTTTGTTATGACAGCCTGAGTTAATTAAGACAGGAGATAAAAAGGCAAGGAGAAGCATCCTGTAGAACAGTTTGAGGGGAGCACTCCCTCAGCAATACACAAACAGATAAAAGAGATATGTTTGAAGATAGAGTCATCCTTCCAGCAAATAAGTTCCTTCATTCTCCTCTGCTGTCATCCTGAGGTCACGTAGGAATGACTATTGGAATGTCTATTCAGGCCATATCATACCCACTCTTTGAGAACTTCTTAAGTCCACGCACATTACGGGCCTGTGGTATAATAACAAAATAAATATTTGGTCTTTGTCCCCAGTTTCTGGCACAGAGTTCATAAAAACTTTGGAATCTCCTGAATGTCTTTTGTATGCTTACAAGACAATACTTGGTGGAAGAGCCCCTAGATAGCTTTAGGATAGGAGCTGGTGACCAAAAAAAGCCAATCCTATGATTAAAGGGTTAGAACATTCAGTTCCACTCCCTATGCTATTGAACAACAAATGAGTTAATAAATCCAAAAGAAATCAAAAGGGAAATCAAAAAATATCTTGAACAATATCACACCTGATAGAATGGCTATCATCAAAAAGACAGTAGATAACAAACGTTGGGGAGGATGTGGAGAAAAGGGAACCCTCCTGCAATGCTGGTGGGAACGTAAATTGGTGTAGCCCCTGTGGAAGACGTATGGAGGTTCCTCACAAAATTAAAAGTAAAACTACCATGTGATCCAGCAATTCCACTTCTGGGTATATGCAAAGGAAATTAAAACAGAATATTGAAGATATATCTGAACTCCCAAGTTCACTGAAGCATTATTCACAATAGCCCAGATATGGAAACAACCTAAGTGTACGATAACAGATGAATGGATAAAGAAGCTATGAGGTGGGCTTCCCTGGTGGCGCAGTGGTTGAGAATCTGCCTGCTAATGCAGGGGAGACGGGTTCGAGCCCTGGTCTGGGAGGATCCCACATGCCACGGAGCAACTGGGCCCATGAGCCACAACTACTGAGCCTGCGCGTCTGGAGCCTGTGCTCCACAACAAGAGAAGCCGCGATAGTGAGAGGCCCGCGCACCGTGATGAAGAGTAGCCCCCGCTTGCCACAACTAGACAATGCCCTCTCACAGAAACGAAGACCCAACACAGCAAAAATAAATAAATTAATTAATAAACTCCTACCTCCAACATCTAAAAAAAAAAAAGAAGCTATGAGGTGAATATATCTACATCTATCCATATCTATACATACACACATATATACACATACACACACACAGTGGAATTCAGCCATGAGAAAGAAGGAAATCCTGCCATTTGCAACAAGATGGATGGAGCTGGATGGTATTATACTAAATAAAATAAGCTAGACAGAGAAAGATAAATACTGCATGGTATAACATATATGAAATCTAAAAACAGTCAAACTCATAGAAACAAAGCAAAGAAAAGTGGTTGCCAGGGGGTGGGGAGTGGGGGAAATAGGAAAAGGTTGGTAAAAGAGTACAAACTCTCAGCTAATAGGATGAACACGGTGTGAGGACCTAATGTATAACATGGTAACTATAGTTGATAACATTGTATCATATAATTAAAATTTGCTAAGACAGTAAAACTTAAATGTTCTCACAAAAAAGAAAGATAAATATGAGGTGATGGATGGATAGATGGGAGGAATCTTCTCACAATGCATACATATATCAAATCACGATACTGTATACTTTATTAAATGTCATTGGTTATTTATACCTTGAAAAAGCCAGAAAAAAAACCTTGAGACAAGCAAAGATGGAAATACAACAACATACCAAAACTTATGGGATGCAGGAAAAGCAGTTCCAAGAGCGAAGTTTGTAACAATAAATGCCTACATCAAGAAAAAAGAAAGATTTCAAATAAGCAACCTAACTTTATATCTCAAGAAACTAGAAAAAGAACTAAGCTCAAAATTAGCAGAAGGAAGAAAATAACAAAGAGTGAAAATAAATAGATACTATAAAGACAATAGAAAAAAATCAATGAAAGTAAGAGTTGCTTTTTCGAAAACATAAACAAAATTGACAAACTTTTAGCTAGACTACAAAAAAAGAGAGAGAGAGAAGACTTGAACAAATATAATTAGAAATGAAAGAGGAAACATTACAACTTCTAATTCAGAAATACGACGGGTCATAAGAGACCACTGTGAATATTTATATGCCAACAAATTAACATAGAAGAAATGGATAAATTCCTAGAAACATACAACCTACCAAGACTGAATAATAAAGAAATAGAAAATCTGAACAGATCTATTACTAGTAAGGAGATTGAACCAGAAATCAAAAACTCCCCAACAAAGAAAAGTCCAGGCCAGATGGCTTCACTGATGAATTTCATTAAACATTTAGAGAATACCAATCCTTCTCAAATTTTTCCCAGAAACTGAAGAGAAGGGAATACTTCCAAACACATTTTTATGAGATGAGTATTAATTACCCTGATAGCAAAGCCAAACAAAGACACTACAAGAAAAGAAAATTACAGACCAATATCTCCGATGAACACTTTTGTTGATGCCAAAATCCTCAGCAAAATATTAGCAAATTGAATTCAACAGTAGGTTAAAAAGATTATACACTGTGATCAAGTGGGGTTTATTCCTGGGATGCAAAAATGGTTCAATATACACAAATCAAGAAATGTGATACACCACATTAACAAACTGAAGGATAAAAATCATATGATCATCTCAACTGATGCAGAAAAAGCATTTGAAAAAATTCAAAATCCTTTCATGATAAAAACTCTCAACAAATCAGGTATACAAGGAACACACCCAAACATAATAAAAGCCATGTAGGCAAAGCCCACGGTTAACTTCATACTCAATGGTGAAAGCTGAAAGCTTTCCCTCTAAGGTAGGAACACAGATGCCCACTCTTGCCACTGCTTTTGACATAGTACTGGAACTCCTAGCCATTCGCAATTACCAAGAAAAAGAAATAAAAGGCATACAAATTGGAAAGGAAGAAATAAAACTGTCACTATTTGCAGATGACATGACATTATATATAGAAAACTGAAAAGATTCCACCAAAAAACTGTTAGAAGTAATAAATGAATTCAGTAAAGTTTCAAAATACAAAATCAATATACAAAAATCAGTTGCATCTCTATATACTAACAATGAGCTATCAGAAAGAGAAATTAGGAAAATAATCCAATCTACAATAGCATCAAAAAGAATAAAATTCTTAGGAATAAATTTGACCAAAGAGCAGAAAGATCTGTCACTATAAGCTATAAAACATAGATGAAAGCAACGAAGACACGAATACATGAAAAGATATTTTGTGTTCGTGCATTAGAATTAATATTGTTTGAATGTACATACTACCCAAAGAAATCTCCAAATCAATGCAATTCCTATCAAAATTCCAATAGCATTCATAGAAATAGAAAAAGCAATCCTAAAATTTGTATGGAACACAAAAGACCCTGAATCACCAAAGCAATCTTGAGAAAGAAGAACAAAGCTGGAGGCATTGCATTTCCTGATTTCAAACTATAATACAAAGATATAGTAATCAAAACATTATGGTGTAGACATAAAAACAGGTAACTTTAGAACAGAATAGATCAATGGAATAGAGAGCCCAGGATTAACCCATGCTGTCAATTAGGTTTCAACATAGGAGCCAGGAATATACAATGGGGAAAAGACGGTCTCTTCAACAACTGTGTTGGGAAAACTGAATAGCCAAATGCAAAAGAATGAAACTGGACCACTGTCTTACATCATAGATGAAAATCAACTCAAAATAAATTAAAGACTTAAATGTAAGATCTGAAATTATAAAACTCCTAGAAGAAAACATAGGGGTAAGCTCCCTGACATTGGTCTTGGTGATGATTTTTCATGGTGACACCAAAGTAAAAGCAACAAAAGCAAAAATAAACATGTAGGACTACATCATACTAAAAAGCTTATGAACAGCAAAGGAAACCATCAACGAAATGAAAACAACCTACTGAATGGGAGAAAATATGTGCAAACCACATGTCTGATCAGAGATTAATAACCAAAATACATAAGGAACATACACCACTCAATAGCAAAAAGCAAATATCCCAATTAAAAAATGAACAAAGGACCCGGCTAGACAGTTTTCCAAAGGAGATATACAGATGACCAACAAGTACATGAAAAGGTGCTCAGCATCACTGATCATCAGGGAAATGCAAAACAAAACCACAATGAGGTATCATCTCACACCTGATAGGATGTCTATTACCAAAAAGACAAGAGAAAACAAATTCTGGCAAGGATGTGGAGATGGGGGAACCCTTGTACACTGTTGGTGGAATTGTAAACTAATATGTAAACTAATATAATGTATTACATTTAATATAATGTAAATGTAAACTAATAAAACTAAATGTAAACTAATACAGACTCCAGAGAAAACAGTATGGAGGCTCCTCACGAGATTAAAAATAGAACTACCATATGATCCAGCAATCCCACTTCTGAGTATATACCCAAAGGGAAATAAATCACTATCTCAAAGAGATATCTGTACCTATGTTCACAGCAGCATTTTTCACAATAGCCAACATATGGAAACAACCTAAGTGTCTGTCAGTGGAAGAATGGAGAAAGAAAATGTGGCATATATATAAAATAGAATATTATCCAGACTTAGATGGAAATTCTGCCATTTGTGACAACAGATGAAACTAGAGGGTATTATGTTAAAGTGAATGAAATAAGTCAAAGTCAAATACTGCACGGTATCCTTATATGTGGAATTAAAAAAAAAAAATTAAACACATAGAGAGAGTAGAATGGTGGTTACCAGGGACCTTCGGGGTGGGGGGAAGGCTGGTAAAAACTATCAGTTATAAGATGAATAAGGTTGGGAGGATCTAATACATATCAGGGTAACTATGACTGATAATACTGTAAGTATACAATTAAAATCTGCTAAGAAAGTAGAACTTAAGTGTTCTCCCCAGAAAAAAAAAAAAAAGTTAATATGTGGGGGATGGATACCTAACTCAACGGTGGGAATCCTTTCATAATGTATATGTATATCATAACATCATGTTGTACACTTAAATATATAATTTTAGTTGTTAATTATACCTCAATAAAGTTGAAAAAGTAATTTTAAAAATAGTAAAACTTTTATTGCTCTTTAATTTTGTTTTCAATCTAAGATCTCATCAAGAAATTATACATTGCATTTGGTTGTCATTTCTCTTCATCCTCCTTTAATACAAACTAGTTCCCCCTGCCTTTTTTAATCATTCAATGTACATAATACCTTCATTTTTAAAATCAAAAAAAAGTTCTGCCATTTGTAATTGCAAAATGTCATGAATTATGAGTCTTGCTAAATGCTGAAATTTGATACGTTTAAAATGTGAGAGAAAAAGTGCCTCTTAGAATTGATGAAATATGACATTTCTGTCTGGACTTGATATAAAGAGAAAGTTGCAGATAATAATCAGAAGTTTGGAAAACGTGCCCAGTAAGAAAGGGATGAAGAAACCTGGAAGTACTTAGCTGGAAGAATAGGATAAAAGGCAATTTAACAAGCTTAAATTTATGAAGCTTAAATGAAATAACAAGCTTAAATGAAAGAGGGTAACTAGCTTTTTTATCATATTCTAAGAATACAAAAGAAAAAAAATGAAAGCACATGGACTTAAACCATAAAGTAAGGGCTTTGATTCAGACAAATCAAAAGAATTTTTTCTACCCAGAGATAATTATTATGAATGGTTGGTCAGTCTCCTTCTCCAGAGATGTGATCAGAATACGCTAGGCTGGGAAGCAGGCTTTTAGACAAGGATATGTGGTGGAATGGGGGACAAAAAAACACTTTGAAGGTGAAATGTCAAGGGCTGAGGCACAGGAGTCATTTTTTAGCAAGTCTGAGACATGATAATAATTTGTTCAGTTGAAGAATAAAGTCCAGAAGATCATGAGAAATGTGTTTGTTAGGGTTAAAAATGGAAGAACCAGAATTTTGTTAACAGAGTGAAGGAGAATTCAACAGTCAGTAAAAGATTATGGAAGCCAGAGAGATGTGTCTCTGATGGTGACAGTATATAATAGGCAGTCACATGTGACAAAAACCACATTTAATGAAACATTTCCTAGCACTTATGTGCAGGTTGGCTTGGAATAAGTAAAGAGCAGGGTTAGGGAGACCAGCTAGAGTCACTGCAATGAGCCAGCCTTACCATGAACTCAGTATATAACCATCTACCTCCCAGACCCCCTCACAGAAGCCTGAAAATCCACCATTTAGAAAATCCACCATTTAGAACATTTAGAACATTTTTCTCTGGCTTCATATAAACCCACTAAGCTACTGTCCATGTTTTAACACTGAGGATGCTTCTGTTTCCTTCCTAAAAAGTGATTAAGATAGAGTAGGTGCTTTCTCTTCTTTGCACCTACTCTATCTTAATCATTTTTTAGGAAGGAAACAGAAGCATCCTCAGTGGCAATGACATATGTACACTACCAAATGTAAAATAGATAGCTAGTGGGAAGCAGCCGCATAGCACAGGGAGATCAGCTCGGTGCTTTGTGACCACCTAGAGGTGTCGGATAGGGAGGGTGGGAGGGAGAAGGAGAAGCAAGAGGGAGGGGATATGGGGATATAAGTATACGTACAGCTGATTCACTTTGTTATACAGCAGAAACTATCACAACAATGTAAAGCAATTACACTCCAATAAAGACGTTAAAAAGAAAGAGAGAGAGAGAGAGAAAGTGGTTAAGATCTTTCAGACATGGAGAACCCAAGGAGAGTCAAGGCTGTAGATTCCAAAGCCAGGCTCTACCCACCTAACAATTTTGCCTACTTCGGGGCACCATGATGGAAGTAAAAACAAAGGAGTTTTTCCTTGCTTTTCTCATACTTGTGGAAACAAGGTATTATAACTGAGATTCTGTGCCTACTGGAAACCTTTATTAGTTGTAAGGTCAGGTCAATCTTAACAATATGAAGCATGTTCCAAAATCTATTATCTGAAATATAATTCAAATCTCAGCTCCACGCTTCTTTAATTTTTGATAATGAGCATTTGGTGTTCAAGGGTATGTAGCGTTGTAAATTGAGGCAGCTAATAACCCTAAGAATTAGCTCCTTTGAAATCAGTGACAAGAGTGCCCTCTTGGGCTTTTTTTTTTTTTCTCCTGACCTTGACGTTCCACAACTGCAAATATTGCTGATGCCTTTAATTTTCTAGATTATAGTTCTCCTTTAAGTGATTCCAAAGAACAGATGTCTCTCTCTGGAAACAGCCTCTGATTAAATATATCACTTTCATCAACTCACCAAAATCTTTGAATCATTCTGCCCTTAACCCTGGAGCCTAGATTTGCCCACAGGTAGATAATGAAAGGGGGAGAGGAGAGGAGGATTCAACACTTACAGTTAAAGATGCCCTAACAGTATGACCGACATCAGAGGCTCATCAGAAAATCCTCTAATGAGCATGAGAAGGCATCAAGGAGTTTTAAGGTGTATTCCAAAACACGGTCAGTGCCAAGAGTCCCTTTTTACTGATGGGAACTCCTAAGAAATTGCTACCAGCCACCTCAGAGGTACCCCACTCAGGTATGGATAGAACCTGCTGCCATCACTGTGTGACTGCTGCCTTGAACACTATCTGCTCAGGTCCTTGGAATCCTTCTCCAGGGCAAGGCACATCATCCACTGACAGAAAGAATACTTTCTTCATTACAAATCTGAAAATGAAATGCATCCTCCCCGTTCACTCTTCAGGGCCTTCCTTATGCCTCCAAAGTAATTTTGAGGCATTCTATCTCATTTCCATGATAGCACATTTATGAATATTTACCAGCAGCAAGCAACGGCTGTAGGAAAGCCTCAGAAGAGGACTCAACTTCACTGCATTAGTTTTAATAATAATGAAAGTTTCAAAGGAGCCAATGTGCCTTCCTTACCTTGTTACAAATAACATGCCACAGCTTAAAGATCTCAAAGTAAATGACTGAAACAATACAAGATAATAAAGTAAAGAAAGGGGGAAAAGTCATCCCCCACTAGGAAAAAAAAATTTTAAGTCCCAGAGGTTAGAAAAAATTCTATGGATCAGAAAGTGACTTAGGATGGAAACTAAGATCGCAAACCAGTTGCTTTCTCTTCCTGGGCCTCCTTTAGTCCTGTGATTTGGGTCTTTAATGTGTTTTTCATTTGTATGTAGATTTCTTTTAGCATGTAGATTTCTAATACTTCCAGTTGGTTTTCCCACAACCCCTGTATTTTGAGTTATTTGGAATTCCAGATAGACTTTTGCTGTTCTCTGGGCATTTTGAATACAGGCTTTTCAACAGCCTGGATTGAAAAGTGTCTGAGAACCTCTACGTTTCTATACAACAGTAACATATTGTTGTTGTCGTATCTAAACACCAAGAGTAAAATTTAACAAACTAAATAATTCATCCACAATCATACTTGAATTCAGCATGTATATACTAAGTACTTACTACCTGCCAGGCAGCTTTCCAGGCCCTGGGGATTCAGCAGTGAACAAGAGAGGGAAGAATTCTCGCTCAAGGAGCTTACATTGTGCTGGAGAGAGATATAATAAATGATTAAACAAAAAAGTAAGTAGTATGTGAGAGGAGCACAAGGGCTAAGAATTAAAATAAAGTCAGGAAAGGAGTTAATGAATGCCAGTAAAGGGCAGAAAGAGTAAGAGAGTAGAGACAGCATCACTGATAAACTTACCTGCAAGCAGAGACCTGAAGGAGGTGACCCTATGCTGGAAGCATCCTCAACATGACTGAGCCTAGCAATAGTGGAAAAGCTAATGCGACTGGACCCAAGTGGGTGAGGAGAACCTGCTAGGAAATGAAGTAAGAGAGAAGAGGCCAGATAGGACTGGGCTTTGCAAACCACAGTCTGGCTCTGTCTGGATGAAACTCAGAGTGAGATGGAAGCCACTGGAGGCTACTGATCCAGAGAGAGAGGGAACACTATTTCCTGATAATAACTTAAATCATCTTCAAGTAGTTACTATTCCTAACCCTTAGGCTTTGTAGATTTTTAAAAAAGTAATTTTAAAAAGCCTTATTCTAAGAACAGGATTGTTTCAAGACTCATTCTTTACTCTTTTATGAACTCATTGGAAAGAGAGAAATTAGCTTCCATTCTGTCTCAGAGACTATACCATGGAAGCACAAATTCTACGTATTGATTTTCAAACAGAATTAACTGCTTTGGGAAAGACGATAGCTCAGACCTACTGGATACAAACACTTCTATTAGGCATAAGGGTAGATGGATGAGATGGTCCATAAACGCTGATAGAAAACCTATTAGCTGAATCACATTAGATTAGCCAAGTAGTGTTACTGAGGGCATCTGAAAAACCTCAAATGCTTACGTCAGTGGACTATGCATTAAATAGAGGTGAGATATTAATACCTAGAAGGATAAACGGAAATTCCCTCATTATTTAAAATAAATTTATCCATACTTCTACGCAACTACCTATTCATTTGATCATACAGGAAGAAAACTTCTTATCTGTCAGAAGGCAGTTACTAAAGTAAAAAGGCAGGCAGATATTTGATGGTTTGTTGTGCAAGTCCCTTGCTGAAATGACCTCCATTTGAGTCTGCCATTGTGCCCAGAATTAGGTATTCCTTTGGGCTAAGTCATTATCTTGCTAAAAGGCCTTTGCAAAGGATAATAGCTTAGTTTAGCACATTAACTTCCCAGGCCTTGGTGATGCACTCTAGCTAGCTGAAACCTTGGCAAGCAAAGCCTTAAGGGAGAGTAATATAAGCAGGCATTGGCCCAAAAACAGCACTTTTTTTCCTTTTATTAATACTATTTACTGAACTCTTCCTATGTGCTAGCTTCTAATCTTAGAACAGCTCAGAGGTAACTATTATTATTCTCATTAAAGAGGTTGAATAAATTTCCCAAGGTCCATAGCTATAAGTAATGAATCTGGAATTCAAATCTAGCATTTAACACAGTGCTTAGCACATAGTAGGGGTTCAGTAAAAAAATCCACAAATGAATGAATGAACGAAACCCAGATCTCTCTGATTCCAAAACTCAGACTCTTTATTTATTCAGTGCTTTACGGTTTTTAAGTACTTTTAAGTACGCTGTGGTGACTCTGGGGTAGAAACAGCAGAGTACTACTTCTCTCAATAAAGCACTTCTTGTAGGATACTTCCTCTTGCCCCAGCTTATTCTATATGACCCCAAGACAACCTGGAGAAAATCTGGAACATGAGGAATACACAAGGCAGGGTGTTACCTTGTGGGGAGCAGAAAGATGAAGGAAGAGGGGCCACTAGGCCATCACAGTAAGTTGTACGAGAGCTTTGCAAAGGGCTAAGAGGACACATGAAGATAAAGGGGTGCTGTGGTGGTTAAAGGAGAGGCTCCAAAGTCATTCAGGCTTGGGTTGAGAGCCAGCCTCATTTCCTAATAGCTGTGTGACTTGACCCTTCTGCACCTCAGTGTCTGCATCTGTAAAATGGAAATAATTGTACCTACCTTACTAGTTATGAAATTATGTGAGAAACTATGTGTAAAAGCAGTGTCTGGCACATAGTAAGTGCTCGATAAAAGTTAGCTATCTTCATTACTAAAGAGTAAGATGGTAGTTCCCATGGACAAATGTCACAATTGGACATATGCTCCTCATTGGAGCCATAATCCACCATAGTTCCCACCCTTAAAGATCTTCATAAAATAAGAAATATCTGACCCAAAGGATTTGAAAATTGTCACCTTCCTGAAAGCAGCAACCAAGTTGGACTTCTTATTTCACCCTCCAATGCTAAGATGTCCCAGTTTCCAAACCCCTGTCTGGGGGAGGTTGAAGTGAGTCTTCTTCCAGTAGAGTTTCCCCTTTTAGAAATTTTGTTTCATGCCAGTGTTAATTTCACAGTCCTTAGTGTTCTTTCTATTATTCATGAGTTCGCTGCAGTTCAATTTTACAAAGCAAAGGAGGGCAAACACAGATGTGTTTTCCCCTTTGAAAACAAAACAGTTTTAGCCCCTGTGGAACAGAATACCTGCTGATCAGATGAGTCTCGTATAGCCCTAGCAATTGAATTTAAGTCCGTTTCTTGAAGACAGCCCAAAGACAAACGCCACGCTTTGCATTTACATTTGGGGAACATTTTTTATAGCATTTCTTTTTGTGAGAGTATATCAATTCCCCGAAATTTACTGTGCTTTTCTTTGTAACTCAGCTTCCCTGCCTTTACTAGACAACCATGAGAGCAGCGTACAAAAGAAAAGGGGAAAGTAAAGAGTCCCCCATCCTACCTCTACTTGTCCTGCTTCCAGTAAGCTTCCCATAACATGATTACAATCCATCATAATCTGCGAGTGTCAGACTTTAATGTTAAGGGAATAACTTGACAAAATGGATTGTCATTAGATTCTCCTTCAGCCCCTATGCTGGCTGTGCAATGTGCAATGAGACTCGTGGCATCTGGATGCATAAGGGTCACAGTATATATAGGATCTGTGTGCAGAAAAGAAAGTCATTCCTCTGATGGTGAAGAGTTTGGCAAGCAGTGTCTTCTTACATATTTTTTTAAAAAGCCCCCCTTCATCAAGACTGACAGTGTCCTGAAGCACAGGCTGGATTTCAGTCCGCACTCTTCCCTATGGTTCTGTTCTCAAGCACAGAAGATAACAACCCTCTGCCATCCTTCACCCAGTGTCTTCTCACCTACACCTGCTCAAGAGCTTTGTTGAGGGGATTGAGGGAGCAGCTGTCAAGCTTAGGGACTGGTCTGTAAATCCCTCATTTCATTCTGAAAATGAAAATAACTACCCAGCCTACTTTGCTGGAAGAGGGGTTGATTAGCTCAGACTAAAGCATAATAGACCAGGTATGATATAAGCCCGGGCATCCCTCCACTCTGGAACATGTTTGGTGTCACAGACTTAATGTATAAACATCTAGTACCTCAGTTCCTATTTCTGGGGACACAGGACACAAGGATATGCTGAGATTTTAACTGCCATAATCAAATACCTATATGGGCAAGAGTATTTGATTGGGGGACTCAGAAGCTATCATATCCAGTTTATCACGTCTCACCCCAGACAAGCCACTATGGCTACACCTTCACAGAGATATTGGTAATGATAGAGCCATAGACTATTACAGAGAAGGGAGCATTTGCTATTTGTTTCTTCACCACAGTAGACAGCATTAAAACTAAAGGAAGATATCAGAAATGAAAACCTCTAGTTAGAAGTAACAGGCTCAGAAAAGAATTATCAGGAAAGTAAGACCTGTAGAAATCACCTTAAGTACTCTCCTTATATGAATCAGAGATCTTCTCTTCACATGCCAAGAGCTGGACCTCCTCATATCACTTTCATGTCTGAGGCTACCTGGACCAGGCTTCCTGGGACACATATCTCAGGAAAGGCTAGATTGGGCATTTGAGGCAGCCATCAGTAAGCAGGTAATGTTTTGCTATGGGGGCAAGTAGTGAAGGGAACACTCTATTCAGAGGTCTCCACTGTTCCAAAGGGACACATCCCCCTGAGTGCCAAATCCTCACTAACCAGGAATAGCTTTTACACTGTTGCTAGAGCTAATGAACTATTGTCCATGCTATGCTGATGGCAAACAGTAGTCTCCATCCTTCTCATTGAAAACATCCCTCAGTCTAGAGGTCACTGTAACATTGTCCAGGGCTTTCTAGCCCCAAGACAAAACAGGCCAACTATCTTCCCCTTGCCTGCCTGGGCCTAGCCTCTCTCTCTTAGATTTGTGGCTGTCCTGTTAATTCTGTTTAAACCATTGAGTTAATAAATGACTCAACAGAACTCTCAGCAAAGACTGAAAGCAGTGCTGAGTGTAATCTTGATTAGATTAAATGTTCAGCATTCAGCTAAATCCTGCAAGATAGAAATTAAAATTAAGTTGAATATATTTTTTTAAGAATTGAAATTTAGCATTCAGAGAGAGTCAAGTATTAGGCCCCAGTGATAAAGACAGAGAGCAGATGGCCCCCTTGTCACCCCCCATCTTTGTCATCACTCTCCCACCATGTGCCCATTTCTCTTTCCTAACACCTACTGCTCAGATTTGGCACCAAGGAAAAGACACAGGAACAAAAGCCAAGTGACTGAGAGTATATGTGTGCTCCTATCTATTTCTCACAGTCCTCCTGCATAGCCCTCTCCCATCCCTCCCTGCCCTCACACCACATGTGAGCGCACGCGCACGCGCGCGCGCACACACACACACACACACACACACATAATTAACCACTGAGCACAAAAGTGGTATTCAAGTCCCTTATCCCTCAGTCAGGGGGAAATGGGGTTGCTAAACCAAAATGCATTTTCAAATCTAGTCTTGTTCTATAGAAACAAATGCTCCTGCCAGAAAAACACCCTGTAATGCACTCTGCATTATTACTAGTGGATAAATGAGAGGTGGTGATTTCAGCTTCTCCTTCTGATTGCCCTATAAGGTGGCATCCCCACTGATGTTCTGGATACTCTGTTATTCTTGGAATGTTCAAACCACCCTCCTCGCCCCTATTTTGAATATGGCCATTGAGATGCAAACAAAATGACTTTAAAACTTGACACTCCAAAATACAGTTGTTGTGCTTTGTGGAAAGTAATTGCCTCCTCGTGTAGGGAAAAAAAACAAGACAAACAAAACAGAAAAAAGCATATGTAATTAAGACACCGATTTCCAGTTGGATCTAAAAGGCTTCTACAAAAAGGAGACTCTCAGCCTCCCTCGTTATCTTGGCTCCCCTCATGAGCTCTCTCAACAGCACCCTTCAAGGTCAGCTGTGCCAAAGCACTGGCACTGGTATTCAGACACCTAAAGAGGAAGGAAATGAGCCACTGAAACCTGATTTCCTCTACCTTTTGCAAGAATCTTCTGATTGGCAGTAAAGCACAGACTGTTAATAAAGCTAAAATCATTAAATTGGAGTTATTAATTGGCCTAGAGCCAACAGACAGTTATGAAAGGAAAAAAATAAAAAGCTATTTTCCCCAGGACTAACTTGAGAATTAAAACACAACTTTAATATGTAGTCATTAACGTCAAACTAAAAAGCTTCCGCACAGCAAAGGAACAAAAATCAACAAAATCTAAAGGCAACCTAAGGAATGGGAGAAAATATATACAATCCATACAGTTGATAAGGGATTAATATCCAAAATATACATGAACTTACAAAATTCAATAGCAAAAAACTCACAAATAATGTAATTTTAAAATGGGCAAAGGACCTGAATAGACATTTTCCCAAAGACATCCAAATTGCCAACAGTTACATGAAAAAGAACTCAACATCACTAATCACCATGGAAATGCAAATCAAAACCAGAATGAGGTATCACCTCTTACCAGTTAGAATGACTTTTATCAAAACAACTAGAGATAATGAGTGCTGGTGAGGCTGTAGAGAAAAGGAATTCCTTGTACACTGCTGATACAAATGCAAATTGTTACAGCCATCATGGAAAGCAGTACGGAGGTTTCTCAAAAAATTTTAAAAGAAATACCATATGATCCAGCATTTACACCTATGGGAATATAACAGAAAGAATCAAAAACGCCATGCTGAAGACATATTTGCACCCCCATGTTCACTGCAGCATTATTCTCAATAGCCAAGATATGGAAATAAACCAAATGTCCATCAACAGATGAATGGATAAAGAAAATGTAGGGACTTCCCTGGTGGCACAGTGGTTAAGAATACCCCTGCCAATGCAGGTGACACAGGTTCGATCCCTGGTCCAGGAAGATTCCACATGCCACAGAGTAACTAAGCCCATGCACCACAACTACTGAGCCCACATGCCACAACTACTGAAGCCCGTGTGCTCTGGGGCCCACATGCCACACTACTGAGCCCACATGCTACAACTACTGAAGCCCACGTGCCTGGAGCCTGTGCTCCACAACAAGAGAAGCCACCACAATGAGAAGCCTGTGCACCACAATGAAGAGTAGCCCCCACTCGCCACAACTAGAGAAAGCGCGCACGCAACAATGAAGACCCAACGCACAGAGAGAAAGAAAGAAGGGGGGTGGGGTGGAGAGAGAGAAAGAAAGAAAAAGAAGGAAAAGAAAGACGGGAAGAAGGGAGGGAGAAAGGAAGGAAGAAAGAGAGAGAATGTGGTATATACATGTAATGGAATATTATTCATCCTTTCAAAAGAAGGAAATCCTATAATATGCAACAACATGGATAAACCTGGAGGACATTATGCTAAGTGAAATAAGCCAGTTACAAATACTGCATGATTCCACTTATATGAGGTACCTATAATAGTCACACTCATGGAAACAGAAAGTAGCATGATGCTACTTTCTACTCCAAGCACTGGGAGTAGAGGGAAATGGGGAGCTGCTATTCAACACGTATAAAATTTCAATTTATAGTGAGTAAGATGAATGCAAGATGAATACTTTATAGAAATCTGTCTACAACATAGTGCCTAGAATTAACAATACCGTACTATACAGTTAAAAATTTGTTAAGAAGGTAGATCTCATGCTGTGTTCTTATCACAAAAAAAAAAAAAAAAAAAAAAAAAAAAACTAATAATTTAAAAGGAAATAAAACCCTGCCATGATGGGTCACATTTCTAGAAACTGGGTCATTTCTCTCCATACCAGCCTGGCACACATTAGACCCTCTTTGTTACAAAGCAGCTGAGAGGAGATAAGAAATTCAAAAATGTCTCCTAGGAGCAGACAACTCAGAGTTCCTGGAATCAGGCTTAAAAAACATCTAGATTGAAAAGCAATGGCTCTGAAATCTCTGCAGTTTTGCTTCAACCTGTGCTAACATCCAGCAGTTCTCCCCCTTGAAGTGGCAGATTCCTAGTGAACTGAGCTCTGGACCTAAGGAGACCTGCTAGTAGTTATGTATCAACTATTATAAATCTGGTGTACTCTGTGATTTGCCATTTCAAAGTTTGAAGAAGTAAAACAAATGAACAAAAAGGAACCTTTTATTCTCAAACCAATACCTGATCAGCATGGGAGTTCTGAACTGCTCCATTTCTGACCTGGGCCAGTTCATCCCTCCTTAGGCAAATTGGTGGTCCCTGGCCCCTCGGAGGTCGCCGTATTCTTGCTGAACTTAGTGCAGACACCAGGTCATCAGCAGACTGTTAAGAGCTTAAGACCCAGAAGCTCGAGCCCTAGAAAAAAGCTACCCTCCAATCCATTCAGGAGGGATTTTTTGGCACTTCCATTTGCAGGGAGCATTTAAAGCTGGAAAAATGGGGCTTCCCTGGCGGCACAGTGGTTGAGAGTCCGCCTGCCGATGCAAGGGACGAGCGTTCGTGCCCCAGTCCAGGAGGATCCCACATGTCGCGGAGCGGCTGGGCCCTGTGAGCCATGGCCGCTAAGCCTGCGCGTCTGGAGCCTTTGCTCCGCAACGGGAGAGGCCACAACAGTGAGAGGCCCGCGTACCGCAAAAAAAAAAGCTGGAAAAATGTGTTGGGTCAGGATTCCCCTTGCCCTCCACTCCTCCTGGGCCATGACCATAGTGGTCAGCTGAAGAAGGCATATGCCATCCGATCTATGGTACTGGTGCCTGTTCCCCGCATCCAAGCCGTTGGGTTCAGCCAGGATCTCCTGGAGAGGATGGTGAACTCAACTCCTATTCCCCCTCTCTCCTCTACCTACTGTACATTGAATTGAATGGTGACAAAGTAAGTCATCAAACATCATCTGACTATCCTCAGAAGACACATATGAGGCAAACAGATGACAAGTTACATTCTTCTCATGTTCTGACAGGAAGAGAAAAAGAGTCTGGAGCCTTTGCCTAAGTCCCGAACATTCTGAACCCCCGACCCGACATGGTTTACAAAACCTTGGGCTAAGAGGAGTTTCCGTGACTCAAGGTATTTTTCAAATAGCTTATGAATCCCAGGAAGAAATTAAAGTACACAGGATGGGGACTAAGCCCAGATTCCCCAGCACTGTCCCCTATAAAATCAAAAAGTAGAAACTACACGTAAGAAACGAGAGAGAGAGAGAGAGAGAGAGCGCACACTGAGAAGGGAAAGATGTAGAAAATGGAGCTGTTTTTCTGCCAAGATAAGAAATCGTTCTAAGTTGCCCCTAGCTTAGGTTTAAACTGTACAGTTTGCTTGAATATGTGCTCAAACCCCATCACCTTCATTCAAGCCCTCGCTAAAACTTTAAATGAGTTATTATACACATTAAATTGTCATTTAATCGTACCCAAGCACTGTCATAAAAGCAAATGAAGCAAGCCAAGCAGCACCAGAATAAAAAATACTACACTAGTTACATTCTGAAAGCACAAGCTGAAAAATGTTTACTGTCACCTCATATAAGGGGGAGGGGGAGGCCTGCCATCACAGGTAACAAATGGCTCAGAAGGCTCTGGCTCTTCACTTTTTTGCTTGTAGCTTGGGAGCTGATGGCTGCCAACCAGCAAGACTCACTTTCACCTAACTGTCCGTGGTTGCACTACCTTTATGTGAGGTTGTTCGGTCCAAAGACCCAGTTCAGAAAGAGGCTCTAAGGCACTAATCCCAAAGTACATTCTCATGTGTTCTTTTTCAGTTAGGAAGTGATGGCAATTCCCTGTCTCAGAAATCCTTAGCAAAAACACCCATTGGGTGGGTGTAAATGTTATGGAACAGGTAAATGTTCTGTAAGGGAGGGAGGGGGTACTGATAAACTCCCCAACTCACATCCACCCACAAGTATCATGGTTTGCTCAGCCCCATCAACCCTTGTGAGCCTGCTAGGGTCAAGGAGAGGGGAGAACTGGCAAAACTCAGGGAGACTAGTTGGATTTATATTGGCAAGAGCATAGAAAAACTAGGGAGCCTGGAGGGCTTGCTAAAGCTGCGGGTGGGAGAGTGAGGGTGCTGCTGGGGGTGGGGGTGAAAGCCTTCAGGACATTGTTAAAGAGGAAGATGGGAAAAGATGATTTTAAGAAGTTATGCTATACTCTGTAAAGGTAAATCCTTTTTGTTTAGTTTTGTGTTTGCTCTTCGTTAGTTTTTGTTGTATTTTTGCGAGATTGCTTGTTTAAAGATAAAATTGCTTTTTCAAGTATTTTTGGAATTTCAGACAGGGGTCTTTTTTTTTTAAGACTGTATTGAGACTGGTCCATATAGCGACTTCATCTTACACAGTTATGTTTAGATATTTATATGTGTTTGGCATTTTCTGAGAGTAATGTATTCAATGTATTTTGTATTTGGTGAGTGCAAAACACTCAAACTGGCCTGTAGAAATTTTAAAGATATCAGACAAGGGCCCTGTTTCCAAGGAGCTTAACCTGGTATAATTACCACTGAATGACTATGATAATTATATTCTATTTAAAAGCAGATATTCACGGGAAGAGAAGGCTCTGTAGAAGCTCAAAACAGGGAGAGAGGACTTCCAGCTGGGGAACAAGTCGTGGGAAAAGGAGAACCATCATGAATTACAGAAAGCTTCACGGTGGAGGTAGCATCGTAGATGGGCCTCAAATGATAGTTAGGCTTTGGGCATGCAGAGATAGGAGGGAAGGGTGGGTCTTCTAAGCAGAGGGAAGGGGTTCCAAACTGAGAGAAAAGCCT
Organism: Neophocaena asiaeorientalis asiaeorientalis; assembly: GCF_003031525.2. Classification (NCBI taxonomy): domain Eukaryota; kingdom Metazoa; phylum Chordata; class Mammalia; order Artiodactyla; family Phocoenidae; genus Neophocaena; species Neophocaena asiaeorientalis. Next base: position 2,846,729 of record NW_020173388.1, read on the forward strand.
AAGCTAAGAACAGGAGGAAGAAAATATAGAGATGATGAAGCAAATACTGAGAGGTTCTGTTTAACCAAAGCAAAGACTACAGAGCAACTCATGGGAGATGAAGGTAGAAAGTTAGCCTATGAACAAACCATGGAGAGCTGGGATGCCATGCTAAAGAGCTTAGATTTGATTGAACAATCAACTGTGGAGGATGCAGGTGGCGGCTGACGACTTTGAACACTGTGTTCCTGAAATGGGACATGTTTCATGACTTTGTGTTCAGGCCCAGGCTGCCCCTCAGCCATATTATTCCCTATCCATACTCATTTCAGATTTTCCTTAATACCAACTCCAAAAAGATAAGTTTTCAACCAGCTATTCGCTGAGACTTTAGAGAAAGGATTGAATGGCCTCTGTCTGAAGAGAAAACTCTCCATGAGACTGAGCTATAAGGCAGTGTTTCCTAACATGACTGTCACTACTGCTTTTCCTGCCCAGCCAGGAAAAGAGAAAAGAGTAGACTAGAGTTTCTTTTCCTGCCCCCACTCCCAGGACCAAGCATGAGCCCAGTTATTCTGAAGGTGAATGTGGCCATTGGCACAGGGAAGTTCCCACATGATGGTGGTTTAAGAGATGTTAAATGGTGGCTGAAACTGAGCCAAAGGTGAAGGCTGGGTGACAGATAGATGGCAAAAATGCAGACAACCTCAGGAATACTGGAGCTCCTAGAGCAATGTGCTGGGACACACGGAGAAACTCTCAGAGAGACCTGAGGATGGTATCATCAGAGAAGGAGTTTCATTTCCAAAATAAGGTTGTTAGGGCTGAGAACTGGTCATTGGTGGAGTAGACAGCTTTCACACATAGTGTATCCCAGTCAGTAATCATGCTCCAGTTGAAATGGCAGGCTTCCTGGTACAGGGACTATATCTATTTGATTCACTACTGTATCCTAGAATCTTCCTGTACATAAGAGACACTCAATACATATTCATGGAATGAATGAATGGGCAAACTAGGGAATGAAAGAGAGCCCTTGTCCTCAAGGAGCTCATGATCTAGCTGACATGACAGTCAGTGGCTTGGCAACACCCTCCTCGAAGGGATCAGAGAGGCTCAAGCCCTCCGAATTATCCATTTAGTTTTTTCTAGAGATCTTCTAAGTGTTAATGTGCATATTTACTAATAACTACCTCTAGATTATAGCTTTAAGGCCTTATTTCCATAATCCAAAAAGATGTAATGAAATACGTGTCTTGCTTTAATTCTCTGAAGGAAATTTATAGAGGCTGCTCAATGTAATGGAAAAAATACTGGAGTGGATCCATGAAATAAGGGATCTAGGCTGAGCTCTACTAGTAATTGTTTGGGTGCTTTCAAACTTCAGCCCTCTGGGTCTTAGCTCTCTAGTTGAAAGAGAGGGCACTGAACTAGAATCAGGAGTAGCAAGCTCAAGCACCTCACAGGATCAGGACGGTTACTTAAATATGTATAAAGCAGGCCAAATACAAGGTTACAAGGCAGAGGTGGGGAGCTGGAGAGTTCATGTCCCTTTTAAAGGCATTCAAATCCAAATTAAAAAAAATAAAATTGTGTAGACTCCAGAAGACAGGTCTGTGGGTCAAATATAGCCCATAGTCAGGCAATTTAAAACCTCTGAACTGCAAGCTTAGGTCCCTTCCTTATATAATCTCTTAGGTATGAAAATAAAATAGTTATCAAAAGTCAGTGTTTTGATCAGCGTCTAATATATTATCACTATCTTCAAATAAATCACTTACTTTAATACTTCCATGATCCAGAAATACCTAATCATTTTTCTCTAGCTTGCTGTGCAGCTTTCAATAGTTTGTATAGTTTCTCTGTGACACAGATTGTCATTAACTAAAAGAAAAATAAAATTGCTGACCATTCTTATGGGATATGGTATAAATTCTTTAGTTAATGTTTTGGCACAAATGCTACGGATGTTCATTAATGAAATGTATCTTGTGCACATATATTCTTCGTGATCATTTGCCTTGATAGTTCTTTGGTTGGCATCAACTTTTATTGACTATTCTACATAATTAAAACCCCAAGAAATTGACTTAAAAAGACCAGGAAGGATGTGTAATATAGGACTGCCAACACTAATGAAATAATTTAAGTTGGAATTAGACAAAAGGACAAATTAAGCTCAGCAAATTACTCAAGGACTAAGAAAGGCTGATTGTTCAAGCGTAATTAAAACATACAGCTGGAGTAGTAACTGCTATCAGAGTGATCTGATCAATGAACAGAGTAGCTATAAAAATTTAATGCAATGCGAGCAGCCTATTTTTTTAAATGCAAATAATCAACCCAAAATGCAGCAGCCTGTTATGAAGCCAACACGCAAAAACTAACAAGCTCAGGGAAATTGTACTGATGACTCAGAAGAAGCAGGCTGGTATAAGATATTAAGAACATTGCTCTTGATATCAACACCACCACTTAATCATAATGATTAATTTTTCTAAAAGGGGGGCGGGGTGGAGTTCGTAGTCAGAGCTATAAGAGTTTATTTCCTCAGGCCGATTCTTTACCCGATGCCTGGGCTGAGCACTGATGTATGCCACATCTCCTCACTCACGCTGTCCAGGTTACACCTCTTTCATTACCACCTAGACCACTTTTCCCACACAGTGTTTAGACTTTTAGATCTAAGTCCTCAAATTAGCATAAAAACAAGATAAAACTGGACTCTATAAAATTTACAGATATATCTGAGAAAGACCAGAAGGGAGCAAGTGACTAGAGGGAGTGGTGGAGTTTTAGGTCATTTTTTTTCATTATTTCGATCATTTTTATTATAAAAGTGCTCAATGAACACATGTAACTTGAATGTCCCAGGTCTCACCACGTCATGGGTATGCACGAGGTCACATTAATATGAATAGCACATATTTCATCAGCTTCAAAGCCCTACTTGCTAATACAGGAACACCAGTCCCTGGCAGAGCTCCCACCCCTCCTCTTCCAGGATCTCTGAGAATCCCCTTCTCTGGCTGTATGAACTCTGGTGGACACAGAGATGCACCATCCAGATTCCCCTTCAGGGGAGGGTTTGTCCCAGCAAACGTCTCCCTTGGCCTCAGCTGCAAAGGAGCCATATCACCCAAGGGCACACCCTTCCCAGGGCAGCCCACACCCAGTGGCAGATGGAGAAGGGAGGTAAAGGCTCAACCATGTCAGCCCACTCAGGACAACTCTGATAGGCCACGTGTGACCCAGAGCTCCCAATGGGGCTGACCAAGGCTTTGTTTGGCCTGCAACAATTTAACTTCTCTATCTGCCCAATCCTGCTTCCTGTCCCTTCCCTCCACAGGTGCTGGTTCCTAATAAATATCCTGCATACCAAATTCCACCTCAGCATCGGCTTCCAGAGAACCCAACCTGTGACATGAAGTCATCCTGGCTGCCTACAGCACCTGACATGGCCCAGGGGGTCTGAACTGCTTAGCATGATTTTCTTCCTCTACCCCTACTGAGATCCACATCTCTTGTGGTCAACCCAGAAATCACTCCCTCAGTCCTCAATGCCCTGTGAGTGCTCCACAGTCCCCTGTGATAAAGAAAGGACCTCTCTTCCTCTGCATTATGCTCCATTAAGGGGTGATGTGACTCTCAGGTTTCAGACACAGTTTGTTTCTCCCGAAGGCAAGAAGACACTGCCACAATAGTCAGGCAGTATATGTTTGGTTGCCAGCTACCATCCAGTACCTGGAATCTACTCCTCTCTAAACCTCAGAAATCTGTCTTCCTAGACAAGCCAGACTTTTTCTTTATGGTAAATTCTCTCTCAACTTTCTACCCCATTCCCACAATACCCTTCTTGAGATGTGGCTTTAGTTTATACACACATAAGTACATTTAACGTACCAAATGGGTCTGAACCAAACTCTGGTAAATGATAAAGGGTTTGGAGCCTCCTCATCTACAGTAAGTATAATAAATACTGCTGTGGAGCCTGGTGAGGAATGGAGGAAAGTGGTTTTCCAGCTCTATACATATATGAATATTCATTTAACACTTACATGGAAATTACCATTGGCACTATTCTTAGGCTTTTATGTACATTAACTCATGCAATCCTAAAAGAGCTCTATTAGGTAATTAGGCCCACCTTACACATGAGAAAACTGACGCACGTAGAGATTTGGTGACTTGAGATTACACAGCAAGTAAGTTCTGAGGATGCTCTGGCTCCAAGGCCTTGTTTTTTGGGTTTCTTTTAATACATCTTTATTGGAATATAATTGCTTCACAACAGCGTGGTAGTTTCTGTTGCACAACAAAGCAAATAAGCCATATGCAATACACATGTCCACATATCCCCTCCCTCTTGAGCCTCCCTCCCATCCTCCCTACGCCACCCCTCTAGGTCATGGCAAAGCACGGAGCCAATCTCCCTGTGCTACGCTGCTGCTTCTCACCAGTGAACTAGTTTACATTCAGTAGTGTATATACTTCGATGCTACTCTCACGTTGCCCGAGCTTTGCCCTCCAGCCCCATGTCATCAACTCCATTCTCTATGTCTACCTCTTTATTCCTACACTGCAACTAGGTTCATCAGTACCATTTTTTTTTTTAGATTCAATATATATGCATTAGCATACAGTGTTTGTTTTTCTCTTTCTGACTTACTTCACTCTGTATGACAGACTATAAGTCCATCCACCTCACTACAAATAACTCAATTTCGTTTCTTTTTATGGCTGAGTAATATTCCATTGTATATATGTGCCACATCTTCTTTACCCATTCATCTGGTGATGGCCACTTAGGTTGCTTCCATGTCCGGGCTATTGTAAATAGAGGTGCAATGAACATTGCGATGCATGTCTCTTTTTGAATTACGGTTTTCTCAGGGTATATGCCCAGTAGTGGGATTGCTGGGTCATATGGTAGTTCTATTTTTCATTTTTTAAGGAACCGCCATACTGTTTTCCATAGTGGTTGTATCAATTTACATTCCCACCAACAGTGTAGGAGGGTTCCCAGCATTTATTGTTTCTAGTTTTTTTGATAATGGTCATTCTGACCGGCATGAGGTGATGCCTCATTGTAGTTTTGATTTGCATTTCTCTAATAATTAGTGATGTTGAGCATCTTTTCATGCGCCTCTTGGCCATGTGTATGTCTTCCTTGGTGAAATGTCTATTTAGCTCTTCTGCCTATTTTTTAACTAGATTGTTTTTTTGATATTGAGCTTCATAAGCTGTTTGTATATTTTGGAGATTAATCCTTTGTCTGTTGTTTCATTTGCAAATATTTTCTCCCATTCTGAGGGTCGTCTTTTTGTCTTGTTTATGGTCTCCCTTTGCTGTGCAAAAGCTTTTAAGTTTCATTAAGTCCCATTTGTTTATTTTTGTTTTTATTTCTGTTACTCTAGGAGGTGGATCAAAAAAGATCTTGCTGTGGTTTATGTCAAGGAGTGTCTTTCCTATGTTTTCCTCTAAAAGTCTTATAGTGTCTGGTCTTACATTTAAGTCTTCAATCCATTTGCCTTTATTATATTGAGGTAGGTTCCCTCTATGCCCATTTTCTGGAGAGCTTTTATCATAAATGGGTGGTGAATTTTATCAAAAGCTTTTTCTGCATCTACTGATATGATCATATGGTTTTTATTCTTTAATTTGTTAATGTGGTGTATCACACTGATGGATTTGCATATACTGAAGAATCCTTGTATCCCTGGGATAAATCCCACTTGATCATGGTGTATGATCCTTTTAACATGCTGTTGGATTCTGTCTGCTGGTATTTTGTTCAGAATTTTTGCATCTATGTTCATCAGTGACATTGGTCTATAATTTTCTTTTTTTGCGATATCTTTTTCTGGTTTTGATATCAGGGTGATGGTGGCTTCATAGAATTAATTTGGGAGTGTTTCTCCCTCTGCAAATTTTTGTAAGAGCTTGAGAAGGATCAGTGTTAGCTCTTCTCTAAATGTTTGATAGAATTCACCTGTGAAGCCATCTAGTCCTGGACTTGTTGGAAGATTTTTAATTATGGTTTCAATTTCATTACTTGTGATAGGTCTATTTATATTTTCTAATTCTTCCTGGTTCAGTCTTGGAAAATTGTACCTTTCCAAGAATTTGTCTATTTCTTCATGGTTGTCCATTTTATTGGCATATAGTTGTTTGTAGTAGTCTCTTATAATCTTTTGTATTTCTGCAGTGTCAGTTGTGACTTCTCCTTTTTCATTTCTAATTTTATTGATTTGCATCCTCTCCCTTTTTTTCTTGATGAGTATGGCTAAAGGTTTATCAATTTTGTTTATCTTCTCAAATAACCAGCTTTTAGTTTTATTGATCTTTGCTGTTGTTTTCTTCATTTCTATTTCATTTATTTCTGCTCTAATCTTTATGATTTCTTTCCTTCTACTGACTGGATTTTCTTTGTTCTTCTTTTTCTAGTTTTAAGTGTAGGGTTAGATTGTTGATTTGAGATTTTTCTTGTTTCTTGAGGTAAGACTGAATTGCTATAAACTTCCTTCTTAGAACTGCTTTTGCTGCATCCCATAGGTTTTGGGTTGTGTTTTCATTGTCATTTTCTTCTATGTATTTTTTTATTTCTTCTTTGATTTCTTCAGTGATCTCTTGGTTATTTACTATTTAGCCTTCATGTATTTGTGTTTTTTACAATTTTTATTCCTGTAATTGATTTCCAATCTCGTAGCGTTGTGGTCAGAAAATATCCTTGATACAATTTCAATTTTCTTAAATTTTCCGAGGCTTGATGTGTGACCCAAGATGTGGTCTATCCTGGACAAGGTTCCATGTGCACTTGAGAAGAAAGTGTATTCTGCCACTTTTGGGTGGAATGTTCTATAAATATCAATTAGATCAATCTGGTCTATTGTGTCATTTAAAGCTTGTGTTTCCTTATTTATTTCCTGTTTGGATGATCTGTCCACTGGTGAAAGTGGGGTGTTAAAGTCCCCTACTATTATTGTGGTACTGTCGCTTTCTCCTTTCATGCTTGTTCGCATTTGCCTTATATATTGAGGTGCTCCTATGTTGGGTGCATAAACATTTAAAATTGTTCTATCTTCTTCTTGGATTGATCCCTTGATCTTTATGTAGTGTCCTTGTCTCTTGTAACAGTCTTTATTTTAAAGTCTATTTTGTATGATATGAGAATTGCTACTCCAGCTTTCTTCTGATTTCCATTTGCATGGAATATCTTTTTCCATCCCTTCACTTTCAGTCTGCACGTGTCCCTAGGTCTGAAGTGGGTCTCTTGTAGACAGCATATATATGGGTCTTGTTCTTGTATCCATTCAGCCAGTCTGTGTCTTGGTTGGGGCATTTAATCCATTTACATTCAAGGTTATTATTGATATGTATGTTCCTATTACCATTTTCTTAATTGTTTTGGGTTGGTTTTTGTGGGTCTTTTTCTTCTCTTTTGTTTCCCACTTAGAGAAATTTCTTTCACATTTGTTGTAAAGCTGGTTTGGTGGTGCTGAATTCTCTTAGCTTTTACTTGTCTGAAAAGCTTTTGACTTCTCCATCAAATGAGTGAGATCCTTGCTGGGTAGAGTAATCTTGGTTGTACGTTTTTCTCTTTCATCACTTTAAGTATATCCTGCCACTCCCTTCTGGCCTGCAGAGTTTCCACTGAAAAAGCAGCTGATAACCTTATGGGGATTCCTTTGTATGTTATTTTCTGTTTTTCCCTTGCTGCTTTTAGTATTTTTTCTTTGAATTTAATTCTTGTTAGTTTGGTTAATATGTGTCTTTGTGTATTTTTCCTAGGGTTTATCCTATATGGGACTCTCTGTGCTTCCTGGACTTGGATGACTATTTCCTTTCCCATGTTAGGGAAGTTTTCCACTATAATCTCTTCAAATATTTTCTCAGACCCTTTCTTTTTCTCTTCTTCTGGGACCCCTATAATTCGAATGTTGGTGCGTTCAGTGTTGTCCCAGAGGTCTCTGAGATCGTCTTCAATTCTTTTCATTCTTTCTTCTTTATTCTGCTCCTCAGCAATTATTTCCACCATTTTGTCTTCCAGCTCACTTTTGTTCTTCTGCCTCCATTATTCTTTTATTGATTGCTTCTATTGTATTTTTCATTTTGGTTATTGTGTTGTTCATCTCTGTTTGTTCATTCTTTACTTCTTCTAGATCGTTGGTAAACATTTCTTCTATTTTCTCAATCCATGCTTCCATTCTGGATCATCCTTACTATTATTCTGAATTCTTTTTCAGGTAGATTGCCTATTTCCTCTTCATTTATTTGGTCTTGCAGGTTTTTACCTTGCTCCTTCATCTGTGACATATTTTTTTGCCATCTCATTTTTTTTTTTTTATGAGCAGGATTGTGTTCCTGTTTTACTGGTTGTTTGGCCTGAGGCTTCCAACACTGGAGTTTGTAGGCTATTGGGTAGAGCTGGGTCTTGATGCTGAGATGAGGACCTCTGTGAGACCTCACTCCAATGAATATTCACTGGGGTCTGAGGTTCTCTGTTAGTCCAGTCCTTCCAACTCGGAGCTCCCACCGCAGGAGCTTCCAGCCAACCCTGGGCTTGCAAACCAAGATCCCACAAGCCACGTGGGGCAGCAAAAGAAAAACCAGAACAATAACAAAGTAAAAAATAAAATTAGACTAGGAAACTAACAGGTATGTTAGAAAGAATGTAAAAATAAAAATATAGATGAATCAACAACCGGAAGGTACATCAGTACCACAATAGTAAAAAAAGAGGAGGAGGGAAAAGAAAAAAAAAAAAGGGTAGGGGGCAGGAGGCCAGGGCAGGGAAAGGCCTTGGCTGTGGAGAGCGGGGGGCCTAAGCCAGGGTGGGTTTGGCAGGTAGGTGGGGCTGATGCTCAGAACCCACAGGGCTGGAAAAGGCCCTGGGGGCCGTGGGGTGTGGGGCTTAGGCTCAAGGAACAGAAGGGGCCCAGGCGTGCCCCCAACCCCTGGTTTCAGAGGGCAGGGGACCTCACCTGGAAGCCCAGCAGGCTTCCTGGGCTCAAGTGGGCAGGGCAAACACCCTCCTCTCCTCTCCTGCTCCTCCCAGAGGGCCCCTCCCACCTGCCTCTCCAGATATCCCTGGCCTCCTTCCTATGCCCTCAAGGACCCACATGGCCTGGAGGGGGTTTGGAGGGTGAGGGATCGGCCTGGAAGCTCAGCAGTCTCCCTGTGCCCAACTGGGCAGAGCAGTTGCCCTCTACTCCTCTCCTGCTCCTCCCTGAGGGCTGCTCCCTCCTGCCTCTCCTGATCTCCCAGATGTCTGTCCTATGCCCCCAGGACCAATGTGGCTGGGGGGCGGGGCAGGCTTTGGAGGGCAGGGGACTGGTCCAAGGCCTTGTTCTTAACCACTATGCCACACAGCCCCTCAGGCCAGGCTGGTTCCCCACTCTAGTATGACAGTGATAATATTACACTGGGGGAGAAGTGAATATGTAAGGACAATAATCAAGTGAAAAGTCTACATTCCTTGGTTTCCTTTTCTCCATTTCACACAGGTAAATGGCCAAGGCTAAAAATTTTACTTCCCCAAGTACCTGAAAAGCTGTGGGTACCAGAATAAATCTATACTGGTGGAATCATATATAACATATTTTAGGCCATTCTCTTGGTATCTGATTTCCCTTTAGCCCCTCTCTTCTCACTCCAGTGCCCCAGCAGTCCTTGGGGGAGGCTTAAGTGGGTCAGGTAGGGACACAGCCCTGGCCTGAGCCCTGCCTGCTGCCTCTGGTCTTATCTGTGATGAAGCAGCCTTTGCTTGGTGTGACACAATTCTCAGAGGTCATCTGAGGCAGCTGCAAGCTTGGCTAGAGTTAACAAAATTTGTTAAGCAGGAAATGAGTCCTCTAGAGCTTAGGGACTACCTGCACAGCCAACATATTGACACTATTCCAAGTGGTTTCCTTCAGTCCTGGTCTCTGTAACCCATGATATGTATGCCAGGAGTTCACACTATTAACTTGAACTTCTATTACTGTAATGCTGTGAAGACTTACAGTTCAATTCAGCAAATTTTTTTTTATTGACTAAGGGAATATCACTGTGGAAGAGACAAAAGGCAGCAGCATTAACATTTATTGAGCATCTATTATATACAAGGTCCTGACAGGAAATTCTAAATATGTTATCTCAGTTAACCTTATAACATTATGCAGTATTACCACTGTTTTTAAGGTGAGAAAATGAGAAGAGAGGAAAGTGACATAATTAAGGTCTCACATAGGAAAAAACCTAGATAACCTTGGGTATGGAAGAAGGCTTTTAGATACAAAGGCCCTTTTAGGCAACAAAGGCCCAATCCGTGAAGGAAATAATTGATAAGCTGGGCTTCACTGAAATTAAAACTTCTACTCTGTGAAAGACAGTAGCAAGAGAATGAGACCAAGAAGAGTCCTGGGGGAAGTATAAGTGTAGAAGCCCTAGAAATGAGTGAGCCCAGTGTGCCTAAAGGACAACCAGAAGACCAGTAGCTAGAGTACGGTGAGAGAGAGGGAGAGCAATGCATATGAGTCAGAGAAATAATCATGATCAATTCAGGTAAGGTCTTATAGAGCACAGCAGTATCCAGGTGCATTATATAAAGGAAGAACGTCTGTGTCATGTTTAGCATAGGATTTATATATTTTTTTCCACCTAAGTCTGTCCATTTTTATATCCATCATAGGTAATAAACATGAATGATCAAAAGAGAGAGAGAAATGAGAAGACAAGTCACAGAGTGAGAAAAAATATTTACAAAAGACACATCTAATAAAGGGCTCTTATCCAAAATATACGAAGAACTCTTAAAACTCAACGTTAAGAAAATAAACATCCTGAGTTTAAAAATGGGAGAAAGACCTTAACGGACACCTCACTAAAGAAGATATACAGATAGTAAATAAGCATATGAAAAGATACTCCACATCATTTCCCATGGGGAAAAGCAAATTAAAACAACAGTGGGATACCATTACACACCTATTAGAATGGCCAAAATCCAGAACACTGACAACACCAAATGCTGGCGAGGATATGGAGCAACAGGAGCACTCATGCACTGCTAGTGGGAATGCAAAATGGTACAGCCACTTTGGAAGACAGTTTGGCAGTTTCTTACAAAATTAAACACATTGTTACCAAAAAAAAAAAAAATGCCATAGCGGAAACTGGGTATAGAATATGCTAGAATACTCTGCATATCTTTGCAACTTTCTATAAATCTAAAACTATTCTAAAATTAAGTTTGTTAAAATAAGAAAATGTAAATATAAATATACTCTTACTCTATGATCCAGCAGTTGTGCTTCTTGATATTTACCCAAAGGAGTTGAAAACTTATGTCCACATAAAAACCTGTACACAGACATTTATAGCAGCTTTATTCAGAGTTGCCAAAACTTGGAAGCAACCAAGATGGCCTTCAGTAGGTGAATGGATAAATAAGCTGTGGTATATCCAGACAACAGAATATTACTCAGCACTAAGAATAACTGAGTTATCAAGCCATGAAAAGACATAGAGGAAACTCAAATGTATATTACTAAGTGAAAGAAGCCAATCTGAAAAGGCTACACACTGCATGATTCCAATTATATGACATTCTGGAAAAGGCAACACCATGGTGACAATAAAAGATTAATCATTCCTCGGGGTGGGATGGTGGGGGAGGGATGAATAGGTGGACCACCAGTGAAATTATTCTGTATGATGTTAAAATGATGGATACCTCTTATTATACAGTTCAAAACTATGAATGGCCTCATGGAGGAGAGCCCTCCTGCTCACCAGGAGCACCCACCTTGGACAGTTCAGTGAATGAGAAACATAAACTTCTATTGTGTTTGAATTCATTATGCATTTTGGGTCTACTTGTTACAGGAGCTTGCATTACCTGAATATAGGTAGCAAAGATAAATAGAGAAGCATTCAGGCTGGGAGTTAACTGGAAACCTAAATGGTGGCTAGATTGAGGTAGGTCACATTAAAGAGATGAGGTTTCTTCTGCTAGCCACAAGTCAAAGTAAATCCACACTCTGACAAAGCTAAACTGTATGCAGGTAAAATGTATTTTGAAGACTACCTATATGAGCATTGGACATTCAAAACTGAACTTTGAGCATTAATGTATCTTCTTACACCATCACTCTTTTATTGTGCAAAGAAGTAAGCCTCTTGAAATGATCTCCATGCTTCAAGTTTTACACTTGCCATTCCATTAATGAGCACTCACTGATTTGTTAATGTGTTTTAGTTTCAGTTCCACTGACAAATGCTATAATTAGCCCAAGACAATGGAAGGGACAGCCAAGTTAGAAATACAGAAATGCTCCTACTCTAAGGAAAACTGAAGAACAAACAGAAAAACAAAGATTGCAGCTGGCATTATGCTCTCAGAGAAAATGGAATGTTATAAAAGGTATTTCTATGCTCTTTCAGGCATACTTTTCCCCAGGCCAGAAACGTGGCACACAGCCCAAGAAAGTCTGGAAATAAGAAGTATATAAAAGCAATACTGCTGGAAGGAACAATAAAGAAATTAATCTGAAGCAGAAAGCAAGCACTTAGTGCGACCTTACTTTTCTGAATCAACAGTTTCTCTCTATATGCAACCTAAAAGATAAATGTTGGACACGGTCGGAAATTGTGAGAGGGTAAGAAGAAGCAAGGGAAAAAGTGTTTCTCAATTCAGAGGAAGCATGAGGTAGATTTTGAGAACACAGATTTTATTAGATTCCAAGGGAAGTTAGATGAGTAGGGAAACAGAAAACAGGAATAGAAGTTAGAGTGGCAAACAATGTGAAGGCATATAAGGAGATTCAAAGACAGAATGAGCTAACAGAACAATAAAGAATTCAGTCATGTGACCACGCCTAACTCCTGGGAAAGCTAAGAGATGTAAGCCAACTGTGTTCTCAGAAGAAGAGAATATGGATTTTCACGAACAAATGTCATCCTCAGTCACTATGTTCCTCTGTGATTCCATCACTTTGCTAATGCAGTTGTCTCAGAATGAAACTGTCTATCCCCTTTTTTCTATTTTAGAGTGTGGAAAGACTGGCATTCATCAACATATAGCTATGGAGTAAATAGGTGTAGCCAGCATTACCAGACTTTCAGAATTAGAAAGAATGCATAAGACTTGATCCCAGTTCAAAAGGACCTCACTGTGGAAAGACTGTGCTGTGCCACGGATAATAAACAAAGGAAATGAGATCTAGGGAAGCTAGTATTATAACTTATATTTTTATCACTTATAATTTAGATTTTTAACAGCCTTGTTGCACTAGTGAGTTGCTGTAACAAAGAACAAAAAGACAGGGGCTTAAACAAGATAGAGCTTTATTTCTCTGTCACATAATAGTCTGTATCAGAGTTGGTATGGTTGCTCTCCAGCAGGAAGGGAAAAAAGAAAGGGTAGGACAAACTTCTTTCCTTCTAAAGGCATGATCCTAATTCATACAATTACTTCCTCTCACATCCCACTGGCCAGACCAATTCACATGGCCAAACCTAGCTATAAAAAAGGCTGGAAATTGTGATCTTTTGCCAAGCAGCTCTGTGAAGCAGCAGAAATTTCTATTATGATGAAAAAGAGGAGGAAAATGAAATAGATAATGGAAGTCAGCACACTAACTTCCAAACAAAAGCCAATATAAGTTCCCATTTATAAATTCAAACTTTTGATACTAATAATTTACCAGCCTGGGAGAAAATCATAGGAATGTTTATAATGATATGACACTTCATAAAGAATAATGACACTTCATAAAGAATAAGAGCCTCAAATTCAGCTCTGTGAGAAATGGACTCTAGAAATACTGTCAAGGAAGAAAAATATACTATCCAGAGCAGTTGTTCCCAACATCACTGAATGTCACAGAATCACCTGTGATCGAGGTCACTGAATGTCAGGATCATCTGTGCAAATTACTTTTAAATATCAGTGCCCAAGTCCTAGACATTCTGAATCTGGACAGGGGCCTGGGCATCTAAATTTTTTAAGTCCACAGGAGTGAACAGGATGCACTCTCGGGGCTAAGACCAATGATAAAGAGAAATTCAAAGTTAAATGTTAAAGTCATCTAAAAGATTAAATTGAAAAGACTAATTTTTTTTATCAAAGTATAGTTGATTTACAATGTTTCAGGTGTACAGCAAAATGATTCAGTTATATATATTTTTTTCAGATTCTTTCCCATAATAGGTTATTACAAGATATTGAATGTACTTCCCTGTGCTATACAGTAGGTCCTTGTCGTTTATCTATTTTATATATTATTGTGTGTATCTGTTAATCCCAAATTCTAAATTTATCCCCCTCTTTCCCCTTTGGTAATCTAAGTTTGTTTTCTATGTCTGTGAGTCTATTTCTGTCTCATAAATAAATTCATTTGTATCATTTTTTTAGATTCCACATATAAGTGATATCACAGGGTATTTGTCTTTCTCTTTCTTGCTTCACTTAGTATGATAATCTCCAGGTCAATCCATGTTGCTGCAAATGGCATTATTTCATTCTTTTTAATGGCTGTGTAATATTTCATTGTATCTTCTTTATCCATTCATCTATCGATGGACACTTAGGTTGCTTCCATGTCTTGGTTATTATAAATAGCGCTGCAATGAACGTTGGGGTGAATGTACCTTTTCTTTTTCTTTTTTAAATTTAATCAGATGTGAATTTAGTTTTTTTTTTAATTTCTATTTCATATTGGAGTATAGCTGATTAACAATGTTGTGTTAGTTTCAGGTGTACAGCAAAGTGATTCAGTTATACGTATACATGTATCTATTCTTTTTCAAACTCTTTTCCCATTTAGGTTATTACACAATATTGAGCAGAGTTCCCTGTGCTATACTGTAGGTCCTTGTTGGTTATCCATTTTAAATATAGCAGTGTGTACATGTCAATCCCAAACTCCCAATCTATCCCTCCCACTACACCCTTCCCCCCTGGTCACCATAAATTCATTCTCTAAGTCTGTGAGTGAGTCTGTTTCTGTTTTGTAAATAAGTTCATTTGTATCATTTTTTTTTTAGATTCCACATATAAGAGCTATCATATGATATTTGTCTTTCTCTGATTTACTTCACTTAGTATGATAATCTCCAGATCCATATATGTTGCTGCCAATGATATTATTTCATTCTTTTTTATGGCTGAGTAGTATTTCATTGTATGTATGTATATATTCATATATATGTGTATATATACACATGTATATATATATGATATATATATATCATATATATATATATATATATATATACATCCTTATCCATTCATCTGTCGATGGACATTTAGGTTGCTTCCATGTCCTGGCTATTGTAAACAGTGCTGCAGTGAACACTGGGGTGCATGTGCCTTTTCGAATTAGAGTTTTCTCTGGATATATGCCCTGGCGTAGGATTGCTGAATCACATGGTAACTCTATTTTTCGTTTTTTAAGGAACCTCCATACTGTTCTCCACAGTGGCTGCACCAATTTACATTCCCACCAACAGTGTAGGAGGGTTCCTGTTTCTCCACCCTCTCTCCAGCATAAATTATTTGTAGACTTTTTGATGATGGCCATTCTGACAGGTGTGAGAAAACCTCATTGTGGTTTTCATTTGCATTTCTCTAATAATTAGCGATGTAGGGTGTCCTTTCGTGTGTCTGGTGGCCAACTGTATGTCTTCTTTGGAGAAATGTCTATTTAGGTCTTCTGTCCATTTTCTGATTGGGTAGTTTGTTTTTTTGATATTGAGCTGTATGAGCTATCTGTATGTTTTGGAAATTAATCCCTTGTTGGTCGCATCGTTCACAAATATTTTCTCCCATTCTGTGGGTTGTCTTTTCATTTTGTTTATGGTAAAAAGATTAATTTTTAAATAAACAAATATTTCTGGACTTCTCTGAGCAACCTCAGTCGAAAGGATTTTAGATTATAAAAGATTAATTATGAAAGTACAGGACTAGGTTGTCTTCTAGTTCTGCCACTGACAGACCTTGGGCAAGTTCCTGAAGTGTTCTGAGCTTGATGTCCCTCATGTGTAAAATGAGAAGTTTAGCCAAAACGAGTGCTTGCACCATTCTATGGTCCCACATGTTTTCACTTCCTCCTAGCCAGTTATCTTCATTCACCAACGTATTTTGAGTAACAGAAGAATAAAGTTAAAATCATTAACATTCAACAAATATTTACAGAGGTCCTACTTTGTGCTAGGCTCTGCTAGGAATAAAAAGAGAACAAAGAAAAATGCAGGCTGGCCTTCTTCCTTATTCATGGATCTTACAAGCAGCAACTGCAAAACACTGTACTGGGTTTTATATAATGTTGATCAGAAGCCTATTGATGGCCACCTTTGAGTGGTAGGAATATACACAGGTATTTCTGTCTCTATCTTTCTCTCTGCCTCTGTCTGTCTGTCTTCTCTCTCTCTTCCCTTTTCAGTTTTCCCCTTTCTCCTTTCCACTCTCTTTTGTTTAAATTCAAATTTTCCTAGGATAAGTACATAATATTCTCATAATGGAAGAAAGTGATTCCTATAGAAAGCCTTCTTTTTAAAAAACTTTTTTGATATACATTTTCAAATTCCTGCTCTCTTTTGTAACAGATATCAAAAGTAAGCAAAATGTAGGCAAAGGGATATTTGATAGTTAGCGCTCATCCCAAGCTGAGAGAACTTGTACAAAGCTCAGTCCCCCTTCCATTTTGATAGCTTTCAGGAAAGGAAACAGGTCCAGCAGAAATGTCATTGTGTGTGCATATGTCTGTGTGTGTATGCCTATGTGTATGTGGACACACATGCATGTACATGTTCCATAGAGCAAAGGGGCAAGAAAAACTGAGTGCAAATAAAAGACAATGAAGAAGGAAAAATGAAAGAAAGAAAAACAGCTCTGCTCAAAAAACAATTAGCTCCTTTTTCTGTAAACCATACAGCCTTGATAATTGAGGTTCCACAGGCAATTCCTACAGTATTTTCTCAGCTTTCTCTGGTAACCTTCACCTCGCTGTAGATATTAAATGCTGCAAGGCTGTTTGTTTCTTGGATACAAAAGACATTCCATTCTCTCTGAGTGATTCTGGGCTTCTCCTAAGGCGGGCAAACACCCTCTCCCAATCAGCCCGCAACCACTCTGCTACAGGAGAAGCACCATAGGAGGGATTATTCAAAAGACCAGAGAACCCAAAAGGTTGGGAATGTGTTGTGTGATTATTATTATTTTCCCAGTTGCTTCCCTTTCCTTCCTTATGTTTTGTTTAGGTTCAAGTATTTTTCATTTCCTAGCACACACAGTTTGAGAGGAAGAAACAGAGAGCTAGCCAAGAACAGGACAAGCAGTCCGGCAAGCTAACAGTGTGGCCTGAATGATACCAATGAACTTTTCTGTAATTCATTTCTGAAAAGGGCTCACTGTGAACTCATTATAAACCTTGGAAACTCCTAAGACTTCTTAATACATTTTATTGACGCTTATTTATTAAGTTATAGAGTTAACCACGGGACTTACTGTTGACACATTGCTCTTTAATCAATATCTAGTAGAACCTCCATTTTTCATTACCTAGTAAGTTTTTCTAATTGTAGTCTCCCTGGTGACCCTACAGATCAAAGAAAGGGAGGGGGGAATAGTTATGCTTACTACTATACTGAGTAGTAGTCTAAAGCATTTTTAATGGCCACTATAAAAATATGTTGAACATCTATATATGAAAATGTAATATCCACATATGTCAAAAATAAGTAGGAATACTATTAAATGTTATTGTGTTCAGGGTAGAAGTGTTTTCACCCTTGTACAAAAAAAATTAACATGATATGAATACAGGAAAGCATTAATGATGTTTAGGGTTCATCTAAAGCAGTGATTCTCAACTAAGGATGACTTTGGCCCCCAGGGAATATTTGGCAATGTCTGGAGACAGTTTTGATTGTCACAACTTGGAGGCAGGGGTATGAGCAAATGGTATCTGGTGGATAGAGGCCAGGGATGATATTAAACATCCTACAATCCACAGGACAGGCCCCCCCCCCTGCCCACAGAAAGAATTATCTAGCCCACAATGTCAGTAGTACAGGGTTGACATACATATTTTCAAGGTACCTTCCCAAAGCACTTAAATTGGAGGGAGAAAATGGGGAAATTTTTCCAAAACCCCAGTTTTGCTTATGAACTTTGACCACCCCCCTACATCTGGCCCCCACAGTTTTTCCCATTCCACACCATATGTACATTCTCTGGCCAGAACAACCTGGTTGCAGAGTAGAAGAAGTCTCCTTCCTACTTCAAATAGTGTTCTATTGCTTACAACAAGGCTTCTCTCATCACTAGGAGTGGGGCACAAGCCAGAGATACCCATTAAGCTTTTTCAAAACACCCCCTCCCACCAGTTCTGATGTGTCTCTCAGTTTTCTGGGAGTTAGGGATATGTGGTCATCAACACACATCCCTAGCACCATGCAAAGTAAATACAAAGTAGGATTTGTAGGAAGAAGACTGATAGGTAGAGAAAAAGCAGTGTGGATAAGATCACCAAGCTCTCATAATCCTATTGAGTTGACGAGACTGGATGCGTACACAAGCGAATCAGTTGAGAAGGACCCACATACTTATCCTGAGGCAACAGGTAACTGCAGGGACTTCCTGCTTCCGGAAGTGACAGGGAGACTCCAGAGCACTGCCCTGTTCTTCCTATGAGTGACTCAGAGCTAATGAGCCAGCTCTCTACTAAGCCAAAAAGAAAGAAAATGAGCCTCCAGAGACATTTAGATTGGTCCCTCCTTGGAAAGAGCATGGAATGGAATGAAGTGGGCAGTAAAGAAATCACAGTGCATTGTACATAGTAAAAGCACAGATTAGTTTCTGAAACATATTTTGATTGTGTATGTGCATGTGCATGGAAAATGTTTTTGCTGCTAACGTTGCTGTCATTGTTACTTTGGGCTTTACTCGTACCTCATTAACCAGTCTGTTTCATTTGTAAAAGTGCTTTGATGTTAGATACCAATGGACATAGATTACAGAAATGCCCAAATCTCAGTTCAGGACTTTGGCCCAATTTTACTTTAGTCCTACAACTGCTGCTGCCACTTCACTTCACTCACTACCACTGAGAGTGTGATTCCTTCAGGGAAACTTTGAGAGACTTCTTTATGAATACCTGAAGCACTATTGGGCTCATTCCAGGACATAAGTTTAAATAATTCATGAGAGCTGTGCCTGCAATTGACAAAGACAAGCAAATTGCACAAGAGCAGCTTATTCCTTACATGCCTTTACATGGTCTTTGATAACACAAGCAGCTAGCACGGAATTCAGTAATGCTAAAAAAAAAATAAATAAATACATTTTTTAAAATTTAAGTGCTCCAAAAGAAGGCAAGACAAATATTTAAAGAATAGTTATATCCAAAAGCAATGTGAATGTGATAGCCACCAGGTGACAAAAATAAAAGAGGTACAACATTTTTTAGCCAGGTTTGGAAATGGTCCCTTCAAGAACCAGACTATTTTCATGTTCAAGAGGACACACTAAATAGAGAGTGGTTTTCTCCACATAGAAGCCTTAAAGATTTTTTCAAGCTCCTGACAAAATGAATGTTGGATGGTGCTTGAGGTTGTTGAATAATGAAGATGTTAGCTATTTCTCTAATGATGTTATAGAAAGCACTGCATTACACAGATAAATGTTGTGTAACTACACTAGGTCAGTGCAAAAGACAGGATATTGCTGGAATGACATTCGTATCCTTAAAATGCATTCTACTGACATAAAGATAAAAATGAGTCTGTCACAGAAGGCCAGCATGTTGCATAAGCCAGAATGCCCAAACACGTAACCCATCTAGGCTTTCATAATTTTGTTGTTGATAAAGTCATGAGCCCATTGCCTACTCTTTCAACACAACTGCCCACTGGCCAACAAAATGGACTGTTCAATTTTATCCCCAAAGCCCACATCTTCCCTTCTCCAAACTGTAGTTTATGCATCTCCCTCTACCCAGAGCTTCCTTCCCTCCATTTTTATCAGGCAAACTCCTCTCCACCCTTTAAGGTCCATTTCAAATGTCATCTTTCAATGAAAGCTTTTATGGGCCCACCCCCTCCAAACTAGACATGACACCTGGTCTATTTCTTGTGACATTACTTATACCTTGCCTTGCCTTCACTTATTTTATTTACTTATCAACATTTAGTTTTCCTCTGTCTTGTAAGCATTTTAAAGCAGTGAGTATGACTTAATCTTCTATGTACCCTCTGCAATATCTGGCACTGTGCTATGTACTTGAAAATGCTCAATACATGTGGCCGAACTGATCAGTAACACTTTCCCTTTGACAGTTTGGGACTCGCTTTTCATCCTTTTATCATCTCTGTACTTCCTCTCTCACTCCTGCTAATAGGAGTCAGCACAAAGTGACCTCTGCTATGCCTTGAAAATACTGGACGATCAGAGGTTAGAAGTTTAACACTCTCTTTGTAAAGGGTTGCTGCCACTCTATCTCTCTAGGATTATGGGATTCTAGATCTCAAAAGCCCTTTATATAATATCCAAGTCTTGGGTTAAGTAAACTGCCCAATGTCACAGATACGGCAGACCTTAGACTAAAATCTAATGTGAGGATGAGATCTTTTGTTGTTCAGTACTGTTGTCATAATTATGGTTAGTTTTTCTTTTTTGGGATCTTGAGCTGATTCATTCCAGGAATGTGATTTTTAAGTATGATCCTAAGATTATTAATTTGCCAAAATAATAATATTTATAAGAAACCTTGAATTTACTTATACAGCCAGCATGCTCTACCTTGACCCAAAGTTTCAATGATGAGTATATCAGATTTTAGTACGTACATATACTGGCCTGTGACAAAACCACTCCATGTCCTACTGTTACTATCAAAAACATCCAAAGAAAAATGAACTTCAAGTAGAAACATTCTGCTGATTTTATTCTCAGCAGACCTCAACCAGAAACCAGTCATTGATGAATAATGATTCAAATGAAGTGAAAATAATGAATCAATAACGTGACTGGAAAATTCTGGGAAATGGATCAGAGTTTTGAAAAATCTTCCAGAAGATTTTCTTCCAGGGAGCAATCGCAGCATCCAAATGTGTTTACTATTGGCTTGCTGTGATTTCTGTGGAGCAGAAACTAACCAAGGCCCTTCCTGCTCACTTCCATTTTTCAAGTGGTTGGCTGTAAACTCATATTCCCTTGTTCAAGCACAACCTAAAATCTGTCTTCATCACACTAAATTAAGAGATTTTTATACCCTATGATTTGTTGATTTTATAGCTTCCTTATACCAGAAAGTTAAGATGACCTTTTGCCCCAACAGTGTTTTCAGAAAGGTATTTACTAAGTCTCAGTTTCTTTATGATGCTTGTGTGTGATTCTCCCTTAAGGTGATTATCACATAGATGAGTATGACATAGCTCTACACAATGCTTCTCCCATGTCGTGACGTTCAATAATAAAATCCTGATGATAGTATCTAATTATAATAAAGACTATTGGAGCTATTGAACACAAACTCCCACAGGCCTATACAGCCAAACAGAAGCAACAACTTGTGCCGTTATGTGCTAAATTCTGAGTCTTGAACACATAAAATCAAGAAAATTTTGATAAAGGCAGATTTATATTTTTAGACCTCTGTAGGTAATAACAGGTCATATCTAAGATTTGCTACATAATAAAAGTAACTTCAGTCAACCTATCTGTCAGCCTGGACAGGTCTTTAGGGGAAAGTCCATGCAAAGTAGAATACCAAAGGGTTATATAAAGTATACGAAAAAATGCAGGTTATAAGGAAAATCCTTTTAGTTTTGGAACTGATGAAGTTTGACCATGAAATAATATAACCGGCTTCCAATAGCATTACCAGATGTAAATTCTGGTTGAAATAGGTATTGTCCTTTCAAAATGATCATCTTGGGAGACTATACATATTCCAACCATACTGCTTTTGTTCCCAAAATGTCATCTTTTAACATTGTGTTTCAGGGGCACTTTCTCAAGATCTTCATCCTTTTAAGTTGGGCCTGATTTTTGGAAGCAATCTGCAACAGGCAGATTCTAGGGTGCCCCATGACCTCTGCCTCCTGGTGTTCATGCCCTAGTGTGATCCCGTCCTCTCAACGTGGGCAGGGTCTGTGACTCGTCCCTAGCAATAGAATATGGCAAAGGGAGCAGGATATACCTAACTACATGTCCATGAGAATATTACCTAAGATTGTAACCCATCTGCGAGGAGACACGCTCTCCCTTGCTGGCTTTGAGGAAGCAAGTCATCACGTTGAGAAAGTCCATGTAACAAGGAGCTGAGAGTGGCCTAAAACCGACAGCCAGAAATTGAAGGCCTGAGCCAACATCCTGGAAGGAACTGAATGCTGCCAACCACCATGTGAGCTTGGAAGCAAACCCTTCCCAGCCAAGCATTCAGATGAGATCCCAACGCTGGCTAACAGTCTGCAACCTTACAGAGGAGCCAACTAAGCTGTGCCCAGACTCCTGACACACAGAAATTTTAAGATAATAAGTGTGGGTTGTTTTAAGCTGCTAAGCTTGTGACAATATTATTACACAACAAGAGACAACTAATACACAAACTGTGGTCATTCTGAGCCAGGACTAGTCAATATAATACATAATTTTTTTCTTACCCAAGCTATCATTCTCAAATCTTATCCTCTAATTATCTTTTCCTTACCTTGCTTTCCCACCAATTCACTCCTAACAAAATCAAGAGTTCCCCTGAAAAGGAAGCACTTTCAAATCTACCTAATTCTTTACAGTTTAGATTAATAGCATCTAGCATTTATAGGACATTTATTATGTGTCAGGCACTGGACTAAGTACTATACATATATTACTTTATTAGTCCACACAACCCTATAAGGTAGAAATTCTTAAATAATTAAAATAATTTTCCCAAGACCAAAAAGCTAGTAAACAGTAGAGCTGAGAATCTAACTCAAGCAGTCAACTTCCAGAGCCTACACAATTAATATCTACCCTATAAAGAATCTCTGCAAGCATTATCTCATTTAATCCTGACAAGGTCCCCATGAGGTAGCTATTCTAGTGACCAGATTTACAGATGAAGAAACCGGGCTCTGAGAGTTTAAGAGATAATGTTATTCAACATGTTAATGGTCAAGTGGAGACTAAAGGAACCAAAATTTCATTGATGCCTTAATCCAGTGCTCTTTCCACCACAAGCATACCAGTCAGTTGTTGCTCTGCAGCCCTGAGGCTGATCGCCTTGTGAGCAGGTCTGGTAACATGAGTGCAGCAATATCCAAAAGAGAAGCTCTGAAACTGTTTTGAATGAAGCCACCATCATCGAGACACTCAAGGGTAAACACACTCAAGGGTTCTATTTGGAATATAACACTCATCTCCAAGCAATATTTCTGTGATCACAAAGTTATAATCACATTACTTTATAGTCACACCTCATAAGCAGACACGAAACTAAGACATTAAATATAAGGTACATAACTGTGAAACGTGATTTCTTGAACTATGAAATGAGGAGGGCTAGAGAAGATCAGTATTTCTCAAAGTATGTTCCTGGGGACACTAACCCCACAAGATGTTAAAAATTGTTCAGGGGAACAAAATACATAGGGGGGTGCAGTTCGCATGGTCAAATAATTTTATGCTATTTGCAGCCCTCTGAGAGGCTTAACAGTCCATATTAGCACTTAGAGGCTCTAAGTCCTGCACTAAAGAAATCTATGAACATCTGCTGAACCCAGTGGCTTCAAAACTTTTTAACTACATAACCTTTTTTCCTGAGAACATTTATTAATGTCTGCTAGGACTCTCATTTCTACTTAGGAAATTCTACGAATTTACCTCAAGGTTAATTTTCATTTCACAGGAGGTTAAAAATGAAGTTTGACCTATAAAGTGAGTTAGAGATAGTTTGTTTAAATTATACAGAACTTAGGAGGTAATTGCAAATGTCCCCAAGAGTGCACATATTCTCCAGGCTTCCAATCCATCAATTTTAGCTGCCCATTACCTACTCATTCTTTTCAAGGTACCTTGAGTTGATTTTTGATGAATCTGAGAATGTAAAATAACATTCACAGATAATCAACCCATTTCCAGAGCACAATTTCTAGGTGTAATCATTTATTCTACCAACTTGCTTCAAGTAATCACACATTTCGCTGCAAAGGAAGAGAAAAAGAGCAAATACATTACATTTCTATTACATGAGTAGTCCCATGCTGTTCCCTCATGCTGTTCTCACCTTTTTTATTTTTCTTTTTTTTTTCCATATTAAAGTATTTGGTAGAATTTCCTCACCCAAATCATTTTGATAGTCTATAAAGTCGAGACAGTAACTTGGAGGCTCAATGACTCAGTTCATCTTCCTTTATCAAGTCACTGCCCACACAGCCAAGTGATTAGTATCAGATATAACAAAGATGCCTTCAAGAAAATTGTGGGTGCTGCTCTATCTAGAGCCATTCTTTTGATCTATGAGTCATCCTGGCTCCAGTCTCAACTTTAGGTAAATTATTTAACTTTTCTTAGGCTTTGTGATTTTAAGCCTCTGTTTCCTCATCTACAAAATGGGCTTATAACAGCTCCTACATTATAGAGTTGTTGAGGGGAGTAAATGAGATAGAGCATGGGAAATACCACTCAGTTCATTTATTCAAAAAAGTATTCGTATGCCTAAAACTCTTGCTTTTAGGGGTGTTACCACACTTAATGCTTATAATAATAAAACTTACATGGTAGCTCCTGTCATTCCAATTCTTATAAAAGACAAAACGGGAATTTTAAGAATTTTGCCCACAGTCACCAAGCTAATATAAGTGGAGAACCACAGACTTGAACTTTTTTCTATTTTGACTCTTTGTTCTTTCCACTGCACCATACTGATGCTCAACAAACAAAATGTGTTATGTCCCCCTAGCATATATTTGCCAAGATGCTGGAAAAAACAAAACAAAACTTAAGTCAAACCTGATGCTTAGGCAAAGCTGTGAAGTAATAAGCAAAACTGATCTCCTCTATCCTTGCTGTCCACCTCCAGAGAACAGAATCTTCATGTTGCCCCTGTAAGCCCTGGGATTTTCTCACAATGCTTCACTAGGGCTACCTACCCAGACAGTAGCCCATCTTCTAGATCAGTGCTACTCAATATAGCTGGTCCATCAGCTTGTTAGCAGACAATGACAAAATAAGAGGTTTGCACTTGAATGTGAATTAATTTCTTGCTTCCTTCAATCAGAAAAGTCTTGATATCAAAAAAAAAAAAAAAAGACAAAGAAAAAAATCAGGTTAACTAAAAAAGAGTGCTTAGTGATCCTGCAAGCTACTAATCTCATGGTGGTAGACCAGGAGCAGTCCCCAGACTACACTTTGAGTAGCAGTGTTCTAGAATATACCCAGCCCCCTCTTCTCTTTCCTCAATAGAACGTAACTATTTATGCTCATTTCCCATTGGTTCTGCTCTTCTCAATAACTAACCTAAGAAAGTAATTCACGTAAAGGTATTGGTATTGCTAATGGTTAATGTTTGGTGTCTCTTGATAAAATTTTTATCATTTAAAATAATGGGTCTATTATAAATGTTTCTTAACCAAGAGAATCGTTCAATAGTGGGGATTTTAGGTACCATGCAAGGGTGTGAGAAACATAATTAGGGAGATACGTGATAATTTAGGTGCTACTTAAATCACATCAAACTGACCCACAAGTGTGTGTGCATGCAGACACGTGTGTGACCTGTGGTAGTGTGGTAAGGCAGGGAGTGACATGCTGTCATGATGTGAGGGTCAGAAAGAAGCTGCTTGCTCTTTAATCAAAAGATTTCCTCTGAGTTTGCCAAGGACAAAAAAAATGAATTTAAACCTTGCTTCTCTATCAGAGACAGATAGTTTTCTCTCTCCTCTTCCCTACTCTTGGTACCAAGGGAGGCTATACATCCAGTGTGCCAAGAAGAGTGCCTGGCACATAGTAGGTACTCAATAAATTTACTAGTCCCTCAGCAAACATCCACTTGGTACTTATTTTGTACCAGGCACTATTCATACAACAGGGAATGAAACAGATAAAGACCCTGTTCCTCATAATGCTCATATTCCAGTGGGAGAGACATTAAATACAGGAGGGAAGAAAGTAAGGAAGAGCCTTTGAGAAGCCTGAGCTGGGGGCAAAAGGAGGAAAAAGCACACTAAATGTGTATTGCCTACAATGTGTTTTTTCTCTTGACCATATCCAAATGTAATGGTATCATGATAGTTCTATAGCAGGCCTGAGTGTGGATATTTAAATTGCTCTAAGAGGCAGTTGGACTGTGTTTAAGGAAAAACTTTCTTACTGGGATAATTACCATGGGAAGGTACAAATTCCATTCCCTGAGTTTTCAAGACAAAATACCCTCAAAACGAGTGATTTAAATCCAACCCTTACGAGGAACCATGAGTAGAAGAAAGAATACTGGACAGGAAAACTGAGCCCCTGCGGTGCCATGTATAAGCTGGGTGAGCTTGACCAAGTCACCCCACCTCTATAATCCTCAGTGTCACCTGTGGAAAGAGAAGGGAATATTTGATGACCTCTGGACTGCCTTCTCATCTTGTGATTTCAGTGATACTAAACCCTTTGTGTCTTCAAATCCTCTTCTGTATTTTCATTATTATAGGTTTTCACCGGGAAAAAAATAGGGTACATCACTTCTGAAAGTATAGTGTCATCCTCAAGATTTTTTAAAAAGTATATCCCACTGCTGGTTCTACAATTGTACAGAGTCTGAGAGACAGACAGCCAGGCAGACAGAGAAAGAGAGAACCCACAATAACATCATCATGTCTGCATTTGCCAGGAAACATTCAACTCGGCTCTTACTGTCATATAGTACATCTCCCTCACTATCATCATACAGGTAAACCAACCTTTATACAGTCTATACTGCTGTAAAGCAATAGGTAAACCCAATTTTGGTCACTTAAAGCACATCACAAGTGCGCTAGAGAAACTGCTATTAAAGAGAATTCTTTTATTATCTTTTGCAATGGAAATGAACACCCATATTTCAATTTCTGTGATAATGTGGGTTTGTATGAATTTATGCTTAAAATTATAGCCAATATTTACCAAGGACCTACTCTGTGTCAGGCTTTATACCAAAAGGTATAGAGAGTATTATATCTAATACTAATAACATCCTTTTGAAATTAGTGTTATGGTTATTACCATTTTATAGATGGGGGAACGTGCAGCTCAGAATGGCTAAGCAATCAATCCAACATCACACAACCAGTAGGAGGAAGAACTAAAGGCAAACCTACATGTACATGATCCAAGAGCCTAAGTTCTTAACCGCTACCCTACCGTGCCCATGAAAACTGAGGCAAGGGTCTGCCCTGGGCGCATGTGGAATCTGGGGGCTCACTTTGTCCTGTGGCTTCTATTTTCTTAGCCCCAAAGTCCTTACACCCATTTCTCAGCTACAAAACCTCGCTTCCACATCTGACAAACAGCATGGAGTTTCCAGGTATAGATGCTGCTCTCAAAAGCCCAGGTCTGTGAGCAGAGATAAATCATGGGAGACTCAGAGAAGAGTGGCCAAGCCGTGAGAAGCTCAAAGCCATGTTATCTGGGGACAGTTGGAAGAAGTGGGCAGGTTTGGAATGGAGTGGAAAAAACTCAGGGAATTGAGCTATTAATTTAACATAGTCTTCTCACAGTTCAGTTGTCTCATTTGAAGAAGTCACTTCAGCCAGAAACAGCAAACTCTTGGTACATTCAGCAACACAGATATATCTTTAAAATATAGGAAGAAACGAAATGTGATCTGTACCACAATGCCATCTATTTAAATTAAAACTCTATAACAAAAGAACAATGGCTGATTTGTAAGAACTCATACAAGCAGAAGGATACACATCACACATATTAGAATGCTTGCCTATGGGGAGCGTCAAAGGAAAGATTTGTCCTATTTTATTTTAGTCTGAATATATGAAGGAGGATGACATGTGTTAAATAAGCTCCAGGGGATAATGCTAGGATCAGCAGGTGAGACTTGAAGAGCACTATTCAAAATATATCCAGAACCCAATCACTTTCACACCTCCCCTCACCCAAAACACCATCATCTCTGGTCTGAACTATGGCAACAGCCTCCTAACTGCTCTCCCTAAGTCCACCATTTTCTCTGTATAGTCTATTTGCAGAGCAAATCTTTTAAAACGTAAGTCAGATCATATTAGTCCCTAGCTCAACCCTCTCCAATGACTCCCCATCTTATTTAGAGTAAAATCCAGTGTCCTTACAATGGCTCACAAGGCCCCACATGACCTGGCTCTCATTCTTTTTCTCTCATATTCCACCACTCTCCCCTTTGTAATCCCCATTCCAAACACACTGGTCTCCTTACTGCTCCATGAACACACCAAGCACACCTCTACCTCAGGGTCTTTGCACTTATGTTTCTATTGCCTGAAATATTCTTCCCCCAGATACTCACATGGCTCACTCACGACTTCAACTGAAAGTCACTTGTCAGTGAGACCATTCCTGACCAACCTAGTTAAAACTGCAAGTGCCTAGGGACTTCCCTGGTGGCTCAGTGGTTAAGAATCTGCCTGCCAATCCAGGGGACACGGGTTTAAGCCCTCGTCCAGGAAGATCCCATATGCCGCGGAGCAACTAAGCCCATGTGCCACAACTACTGAGTCTGCACTCTAGAGCCTGTGAGCCACAACTACTGAGCCCACATGCAACAACTAGTGAAGCTGTGCTCCGCAACAAGAGAAGCCACCGCAATGAGAAGGCCACGCACCGCAACGAAGAGTAGCCCCCGCTCGCTGCAACTAGAAAAAGCCCATGCACAGCAATGAAACCCAACGCAGCTGAAAAAAGAAAAAAAATTGCAAGTGCCCACCGTTGCACTATCTTCCTTTCTTATCTCCTGTCATACTCTTCGTTCTACATGCTTTTATTTGCTCTCACCCTCCCACAGAAAGCAAGCTTCAAGAGCACAGGGGTTTGTCTATTTTGTTCACTGCTGTATCCACAGAACATAAACAATATCTACTATCTGGAACATGGTATGCACTCAATAAATATATTTGAATTGATTTTTTGGCTGCATTGGGTCTTCGTTGCTGTGCACAGACTTTCTCTAGTTGCGGTGAGCGAGAGTTACTCTTAGCTGCAGTGCGCGGGCTTCCCACTGCGGTGGCTTCTCTTGTTGCGGAGCACAGGCTCTAGTCGCACAAGCTTCAGCAGTTGTGGCACATGGGCTCAGCAGTTGTGGCACACGGGGTTCGTTGCTCCACCGCATGTGGGATCTTCCCGGACCAGGGCTTAAACTATGTCCCCTGCACTGGCAGGCAGATTCTTAACCACTGCGCCACCAGGGAAGTCCTGAATTGATTTTTGTTCAACACAAACAACTTCCTACATGGGAATTCTTTGGCGGTCCAGTAGTTAGGACTCCGCGCTTTCACTGCCGATGGCCCAGGTTCAATCCCTGGTCGGGGAACTAAGACCCACAAGCTGCATGGCTCAACCAAAAAAAAGAAAGAAAAAAAGAAAAACTTCCCACAGATCTGTTTGTAGATGAAGTGATATACCTCAGGAGGTAATGAGCTGTGAATCCCCACAAAGATGCTTAATAAACCAGGGTCATATTTCCAGTCCCCTATGCCTAGTGAATTAAACACCAGTAGTTTGGAGTTTTTTGTTTTCTTTCATTTTGTTTCATTTTTAATGTAAATCTTTTAAACCCCATGAGTCTGTTTGGTAACATTTTCTCCTGAATACAAAAAAAAGTGGCATACATCTAACTGCAAATGAGAAATATCAAGATAAGATAGTGTTATCAAATAACTGTATTATCTGAAAAAAATTAATCATTTCATGTAATTTAAATTCTTGCCCTTTGCTCCTTTATGTATATTTTTGCATTAAAAAAATCTGCTTAAAATCAGTTCAATTCTTCCCTTTGGGGTATTTTTTTTTTTTTTTTTTTTTGGGCTGCGTTGGGTCTTTGTTGCTGTGCGCAGGCTTTCTCTAGTTGCGGAGAGCGGGGGCTACTCTTCGTTGTGGTGTGTGGGCTTCTCATTGCAGTGGCTTCTCTTGCTGTGGAGCATGGGCTCTAGGGCGTGCTTCAATAGTTGTGGCTCAGGGCTCTAGAGCGCAGTCTCAGTACTTGTGGCGCATGGGCTTAGTTGCTCTGTAGCACGTGGGATCTTCCCAGACCAGGGCTCAAACCCATGTCCCATGCATTGGCAGGCAAGATTCTTAACCACTGCGCCACCGGGAAAGCCCCTGGGGTAGATTTTTAAACAAAAACATGGGAGGATTAAAAAGAAGAAGCAAATAGTCGACTGATAGTTGAGATGTTTTTCTATAGTCTCTTGATTTCTGTATGATAAGAAGGTGGAAATCATGTGTGGGAAGACCAAAAAAAAAAAAGAATGCCTGTTCTAGGGTCCACACAATTTAGTGATGTCTTCCCTCCAGGGAAGAAAATACTTTGATTATATATATATATATA